>NC_084633.1:9014640-9087140 GCF_033978795.1 Nerophis ophidion | reverse complement strand
TCTAGATGCGCCGTTTTGTGGGTGGTCTTATTTACGTGGCTCAGCTTCGCCAGCGTTTTCTCCCCGTCATCGTTGGTGTAGCGGTGTAGCGTGCAAAAATGAGAGCGGAAGAAGTGTCAAAAGATGGAGCTAGCTGTTTTAATGACATTCAGACTTTACTTAAATCAATAAAGGAGCAGCATCTTCTCATCCGGAAACAACAACACAGGAAATGTGTTATTAGAGTTCCGACTGGAACTCTAATAACAAAAGTTCCTTCGGTGAATAATGTAGACTCACTACACCGGTATGTTTTAGCGCTTTCATGGCGAGTTTACTGACAGATGTAAGAACTTTACACTACATTATATGAAAAATGGAAACAGTGGAGGATGAATGCACCAAAACAAGCAGAATGAGAAAAAGGAGAAGCTTAACGACAATGTGTCAGCGCAGATGCGCGCAATGTTTCAGGACTTGTACAGATCCCAAATACAGATCAGCAGTTAACAAAGGGTAAGAAAGGTTGCTTTTGCATAATATTGCAAAATAAAAAGCCAGATAATGTCTTACCTTATACACACACACCATAATAATACGCGTATGTTTAATGTGCCGACAATTTTTCAAGTGGTGCGCTTCACAGATTACCAAAGTAGTACTAAAAACATTTTGATAGATTTTTGAGCGCCCTGTGTACTGTTCTATATTTTCAATGGAACAATTAAAATGTTGGTGTTGTTTACTTGAGACTTTTTGCCATCATAGTGCAGCCTATAGTTATCTTTTATGGTTGACTGCCATCTACTGGTCACACTTATCAATACACCATGTACCAAATCAAATAGCTTTGGGGTGGGTAAGCTCAACCAAACGTATTCCTTAAATTAGGCGCACCGGGTTATAAGAAGCACTGTCGAGTTTTGAGAAGAAAAAAATATATTTTAAGTGCACTTAAGTGTGTCCGGAAAATATGGTACATAAAATTGCTTTGAGGTCGGTAGGCACAACCAGAATTAACTTGTATATTGCCGTAGGCAGACCTGGTTATAAGGCGCACTGTTGATTTTTAAGTAAATAAAAATATTTTAAGTGTGCCTTATTGTCTAAAAATACGGTATCAAAATAAGTGGGTTTGGCAGGCAGAACAATTTGGGGGTTTTTCAACCATTTAAAATACCTGTTAAGGCCATAAAGTGTGTTTTATCCGATTACTTGATTAATCAAAACAGTAATCGGTAACTATAACAATTAATAGCTGCAGCCCTATATTGTACAAATGCTTTTGCAGGATTGACAGCTGTACTGCTGCTTTCTTTGCAACCTCGCACCTACAATCCTGTATTTATTGAGCAAACAATTCATTCTACATTTACTGTTACAGAAAAGTGAGGTCTTAAAAGTAGTTATTGGAACAATTCCCTGTGAAAAAGTGGTAGTGCCTTTTTTTTAATGCCATTTCTGTCAACCAGCACTAAAACTACACGGCAAGCCTAGACATACGATTCAAATGAATTACCTAAAAAAACACAATTGATACTTCTGGAAATTGCATATTTATACAAGAAACATAACATACTGTATCTTGCTGGGTTCACTTGATATTCTGGTAATTAATTCCTCCATAACTGTGAAGAGAGAAGGACATTTTGTGTTTTTGCTGTCCCTCCTTCTTAACCACTGTTTGTGTTTTAAGCGGACTATGTTTTATGTCTGTAATTGTCTCGGACGCACACGTCCTCGTATGCACAGGAACATGTGGTAGGAATTATAGAATGGCTAAAACGTGTGTGAGACTGAGAAATGGTCCTCAAAAGACAGTATAATGTGCATGGTATCATTAACAGCAATTCTAATCATTTTGTAAAAAAACAAAAGTCGTTATGCAAGGTCATAGTCATTTGATGATTTATGATACGGGACATGTCTAAGAAACGGACAACATGCCTCGCCTTTGTCTGCGAGATTTAGTTGTGACGCCAAGCTTGATAGCCACGCTCTGTCCAGCCCCTGCCACCCTGGGCCGGCCTTTCAGCACCTCGGAGCCCACAGAAAGGGCCTCTTTGTTCAGCCCCGCGCTCGTGACGTCCAGTCAAGACCACGCTTCCATTAGCAACAGACTGCCAAATAACCAGGGATTGTGACAGAGCCTAATACCCACTGCATATGTAGTATTTACATAAGGAGGAACACGAAAATTGTCCCTCCCATAGCGTCCAGCCAGACACAAGACCACTCTTGTAACTCCCCGTGGTTACACACTCGCTGGGTTTTACCAGCTTGATTGACTGATGGATTCCACTTGTGAAGGGTTGTCCCCTTCCTCGTATTTATCATCGCCTTGAACATTTGACAAACGAACCACTGTTAGATCAGTGGTTCTCAACCTTTTTTCAGTGATGTACCCCATGTGAAAAATGTTTAATTCAAGTACACCTTAATCAGAGCAAAACATTTTTGGTTGAAAAAAACAGATAAAGAAGTAAAATGCAGCACTATGCCATCAGTTTCTGATTTGTTAAACCGTATAAACATTGCAAAATATTGCTCATTTGTAGTGGTCTTTCTTGAACTATTTGGAAATAAAAGATAAAAACAACTAAAAACTAGTTGAAAAATAAACAAGTGATTCAATTATAAATAAATATTTCTACACATAGAAGTAATCATCAACTTAAATTGCCCTCTTTGGGGATTGTAATAGAGATCCATTTGGATTAATGAACTTAAATTCTCTCGCTGCTGTGTTGGATCCGCTTTGGACTGGACTGTCGCGGCTGTGTTGGATCCACTATGGATTGAACTTTCACAGTATCATGTTAGACCCACTCGACATCCATTGCTTTCGGTCCCCTAGAGGGGGGGCGTTGCCCACATATGCGGTCCTCTCCAAGGTTCTCATAGTCATTGTCACCGACGTCCCACTCGGTGTGAGTTTTCCTTGCCCTTATATGGGCCTACCGAGGATGTCGTAGTGGTTTGTGTTGTGGTTTGTGCAGACACGAGTGATTTAGGGCTATGTAAGTAAACATTGATTGATTGATTGATTGATTAATTCTAAAGATTTCTTCAAAAAAAAAAATCTTTACAATCAATATTTATGGAACATGTCCACAAAAAATCTAGCTGTCAACACTGGATATTGCTTGGTTGTATTTTATTTATTTTTTTTTGCAGTTTATGAACTTACATTCATATTTTGTTGAGGTATTATTCAATAAATATGTTTATAAAGGATTGTTGAATTGTTGCTATTTTTAGAATATTTTTTCAAAATCTCACGTACCCCCATTTGCGAAAAGGCCTTTAAAGGCTTACTGAAACCCACTACTACCCACCACGCAGTCCGATAGTTTATACATCAATGATGAAATATTAACATTGCAACACATGCCAATACGGCCTTTTTAGTTTACTAAATTGCAATTTTAAATTTTTGTAAGCAAGACGTCACGGGTTTTTAGCAAGTATGAGCGCTGCACACACACACAGCTATAAGTCGTCTGCTTTAACGGCATAATTATACAGTTTTTTGGACATCTGTGTTGCTCAATCTTTTGCAATTTGTTCAATTAATAATGGAGAAGTCACAGTAGAAAGATGGAGTTGGGAAACTTTAGCCTTTAGCCACACAAACACATGGGGATTCCCTGTTTAAAATTCCTGGAGGCGAAACTTTCCTATGGAACAGAGCGCGGTCAAGAGAACATGGATCCGACCACATGTCAACCAGCAGGTTTCGGTGAGAAAATTGTGGTTAAAAAGTCAGTTCTTACCGGAGAAAAGCTGAGCTTGTGCTGTCCATAGCTGCCGTCGACTCCCCTGAGACACTGCGCGTCAAGACACCCATGGAGACACCCTTGCGACTATCAGGTACTATTTAACTCACTAAAACACTAGCAACACAATAGAAAGATAAGGGATTTCCCAGAATTATCCTAGTAAATGTCTCTAAAAACATCGGAATCCGTCCCAATGCAATCGCGTTTTGTTTTTTTTTTTAACTTTTTTTTTTTCTAGTCCGTTGCTATCAATATCCTCATACACGACTCTATCATCCTTGCTCAAATAAATGGGGAAATTGTCGTTTTCTCTGTCCGAATAGCACTTTTTGTTGGAGGCTCCCATTAAACACAATGTGGATATGTGAGGAGCCATCAAACATCTGACATCATCGTCTGCGACTTCCGGTAGAGGCAGGGCTTTTCTCTTAGCACCGAAAGTTGCGAACTTTATCGTGGATGTTCTCTACTAAATCCTTTCAGCAAAAATATGGCAATATTGCAAAATTATCAAGTATGACACATAGAATGGACCTGCTATCCCTGTTTAAATAAGAAAATCTCATTTCAGTAGGCCTTTAATCAATAATGTTGTAATCACACTCATTAATAACTTGTTTTAGTTTGAACAGTTGTTGAAACAAACAAGCTTGTTTACCTTTTTCAGATGTCCAATGTTGTCCTCTGCTTGTTGTGGATGTAGTTAGCATTAACGCTAGCATGTAGCTATCGACGCAGCAGCGCCAGCTGACTGGCAGGAGCCATCGCTGCTCGCTGAGGACGGTGACAGCTGCCTGCTTTCACCTCAGAGTCTACAAGACACAAAAAGTCTCCAATATCACAGGGGAAAGTTATCAGAGTTTTTGTAGTAGCTGGTTATAAAAATAAGTCGCCAAGAGGATTGGCAATACTGTTGGCGCCATCCTAGAGTATGTGTTTCGCTTTAAGATGGCATTTTAAATTTGATGTGCGTTGATAAATAAAATAAAAAGTTTGTCGCAGACATATCAACAAGTTACGTCAGTTTTATCCAAAGTTTTAATTTAAAGACTAATTGGCCACCTTTGTACGTGATCACAGACTGTGTATTAATCACTGATTAATCACTTTCCCACTTCCGGGTTAAGCCTTAACCCGGAAGTGATTAATCGCCATTCATATTTGATAACGTGATAATTTATCTTTATTAATCAAATGCGTTAACAGATTAAATGACATATATATATATATATATATATATATATATATATATATATATATATATATATATATATATGTGTGTATGTATGTATATATATATATATATATATATATATATATATATATATATATATATATATATATATGAATATGAATATGTATTACAGCCTATACCAGTGGTCCCCAAACTACGGCCCACAGGCCGAATATGGCCCGTCAGCGTCCAAAATCCGGCCCGCAGGAAGGCTCAAGTTTTTTTTTGTCCTTTCTTATCTATTTTCTACCGCTTGTTACTCTCGGGGTTTCCTAGCCACTCAGGCAAATCATATTGACTAAAAATACATGTTCCCATCAATAACGTAACATCATCGCGCTCGAACCGCTGTGGCGAGCGTGTGGCGAGCGCGCACTCTTTTAGTCAATTAGTGAGTGAGGAATTTACACACACACACACACAGCCCGGCCAATTTTTTAAACCCAATGCGCCCCTGTTCTATACATTTATATTTTTACATATTATATAAATAAAATTCCATCAATAATATTAATATAATAATATTAAAATTAATCGTTCATATAATTGGATACAAAGAGTATGTTATTGATCAACTCTTACTTTGCTTACTTCCATGATAACCACCTCCATTTTTTTTAGTAATGAATTAGAAATATCAAGCAGATCATGGATAAGTAAGGAGAGACTGTTTTGCCTGAGTACTTTCATGCATTTTAATGCATTTAAATGGGTTTAATTTAGAATTTTTGATGGTGCTTGAACGTTTTTTTACAATATCCACAAAGTTCAATGAGCAGGCTGTGTAATGTGTGACCACGTGTGCTGACATTTTGTGTTGGTTAAATTGTTTTTGCGCCATGACCAGGGAAGGTTGTTTGGATTGGTTCATACAAGTAATTTGCTTTGCTGTTTTTCCTTTCAATGCACAATGCATGGTCAATAACCTGATTCACTCACTTTGTTCACAATAAGAAGGCCGTTTTGCACCAATCTGACATCTGCGATCTACAACTCCTTATTAAACTTATGTCTAGCGGGCCAAACTGAAGACGCTAGGCCGTAGTTGAAACACACTTGCAGTAGTAGTGTATAGGCTGCAGAGCACTACAGAGTACACAGAGGGCACATCTGTAAATTAAGCCCACAAAAATAAACTGAAAACGGGTTTACCTTTTTTGAGTGGATATACTATTATATTACAGTAAAATTGCATTAAATTTTAGTTTGTCCTAGCTCCTTTTCATAATATGGAAGTAGTCTTTGCCATTAGGCTGAATGTGTCAGTCTTGTCTTATGTTGAGTCTGTAAGTGTTGTATTTATTACTCACAAGCTATTGAATTCTTATGTGCAATCTAGTTGAAGTTTTGACAATCTTATTTGGATGTGTTAAAATCGCCTAGTAAAATCACTAATCCTTATCAGAAGCATGTCAATAGAATAGCCATTGTAGATTAGCAAAGTGGAGCCTTACATGCTTGCTTTGTTGGCACTGATCATTGCAACATTATCTATAGAGGCAACCTGCCTGAGTCCGCTTTGTGTGCTTGTTTGTCCGCCACGTGCTTGAGCCGATGCCAAGTTTGCAAATAAAGGTATAGAAATATGGTAAGCTTTAGCTTGAATTTTTCCTGAATCGGTAACCAGTAGTAGCGAAATAATTCAGTTTGTTACCTATAAAAGTGGCATACTTGTTGATCATTAATTGGTCATTGATTATTTACCATTAGATTCATGACTTGTTTTGAACTTCACGAACATTTTGGGACCACAGCCACATTTTCGTCCTTGTTTGTGAGTGAAAAGAAGAAAAACCCTGCTTTGGCAAAGGTTGTTTGATGCCACCACTTTTCATGTATAATGATTAACATTGCACTTTCTGCTATTTAATTGATGCATGTATGTGTGGACGACAGTGTGTGTGTGTGAGATCAAACGTTATTCTTATTGTACTTGTAGTTTTTTTTTTATTTTTTATTATTTTGTCTTTTTTTTTTTTTTAAATGAATTTTTGGCGGGGGAAGAGGGCACAAAAATGTGTCTGTTTTCTCAGTACCTGTATTATGAGTTTGCTATCAAATGGATAAACAAAAAAACAGCGACACGGACAAAAAAGCAGTGGTTGGTTTTGAACTACCAACCAGTAGAAATAGTGTCTTAAATTTGCAGTTGCGGACTTAAGTTGCATCTTTAAAATGTGGCCAGTCTGTGACTTGCTCCTGTTTTTACTAGTCACAGAAATGATTCAATTACATAACAAACTCGTCCATTTGCCCATCTATCAATCCACGAAAGAATCCCACGCATGCGTGACTTAGCGCTCTTTTATTAATGAGGACTACAAAATAAGCCAACATGGGGCCAAAAAAAGTTGCAAGTGCCAGCACAATGATAAAGAAGGTGAGAAATACCAGCATTCAAGAAATAACTTGTAGCTAAGCACTAAGGTAGCGTCCGCATGGCTGCTGCTGCTGCAACCGAAGGAACACGTTGTGGAAAGTCAAGAATTTAAATCTGATGTAGCTAAAAAAAGTTTCATTACCCAAGAAATATGATGAAAAACAAACCGCAAAAGCGGAGAAGTAGGTGATAATACAGGTGGTATTTTTTTCCACCACAGAGAGACCTGATATTTTTTTAGACATGTTCCAAAAAAAAAAAAAAAGCACACTAGGCTTTTTGCTTGTTTAACTTGGAAACAGATTATCTTCTCCTGGCCTATTACCTCATGCTCACATTGTGAGAAAAAACTGTCTATGACTCTACAAAGTCCTGAAATCATTGTATGTTTAAACATCACTTTTCGTATAAATGTTGATACTTGGTTGGCAGATGTTCGACTGAGCTGCCTCTGCTTCAAGAAATTCAACACGCACGTTTGGCGATGTTTTTGTGGACTAGGATGATGTCAGGAAATGAACGCACTCCCTTTTTTTTATTATTTGAATTGTTCATTTTTTTAACTACCCCTTATATATAAATAGTAAAAGTGATAGACACATGATCCTTGCGGTTTGGTTTCTCAATTTTAGCTTTTATTTTGTGTTTGCATACTTTCTATTATTGCGTGTCGAAAGAAAAGCAGTCGGGGCAAAAGGGACTCACAAAGGGGCTGATTCTTAACATTTCTTTAAATAGAAAAAAATGCAGGAGGGTTTTTGTGTATTTTTCTCTCCACGGGAAACCCTGCCCCTTTTACTGGAACTCTGCTCATGTGTTTTGTAGTAAATGTTGACTCGTTAGACAATATTGCAGTGCTTCTCACTCTGTTTCTGCTGTTGCACCTTTCTGTATGTGTTTACAAGCAAAATGTAGTTATTATATTTATATTAAATACATTACAAACTACTTGAAAGCCTTCTTACAAAGTGACATTGCCAACCGAGTGTTGACATTCAGCAACTGCATGGGCATAGTTTAGGTTAGTTAGTTTTTTAGTTATTGAGTTATGATTTTTTTGTTTGATTATTTAGGGTTTGTTCATCAGGGATTTTTCTTTAGCGTTCGTTTTATTCGGTTTGTTTGTTGGCTGGGATTTGTTGGCGTTCTATAGGGTCTGTTTGTTCATTCCTTAGGGTTAGTTTGTGACGGTTAGTTTGTGAGGGTTCATTTGTGGGGTTGGTTCATTCTTTAGGTTCGTTTGTTAGGATTTGTTAGTTTTATGGGTATCTTTCGTATTATAGGGTCAATTTGTTAGCATTCGTTGGGGTCTGTAAATTCGTTCCTTAGGGTTAGTTGGTTCGGGTTGGTTCGTTAAGGTTTCTTTGGATTCGTTAAAGTTTGTCCCGTTGGGTTTGTTCGTTCTTTAAGTTTGTTTGTTAAAATGTGTTCGTTAGGATTCGTTAGTTTAAGTATTGTTTATTTGTTAGGATTTGTTTGTTCATTCCAGGGCATTTGCTAGGATTTGTCCAGGTCTGTTTATTCAATCGTTAGGGTAGGTTTGTTCGTTAAGGTTCGTTAATTAGGCTTTGTTTATTCAGGAACGTTCATTAAGGTTTTATCGTTCAGTAGAATTTGTAAGTGTTGGTTAAGGTTTGTTTGTTCGTTGCTTAGGGTTAGTTTGTTTGGTCTATTTTGTTTGTTTGGCTGAGTTAGAGTTTGTTCCTTGGGCTTTGTTACTGAAACCCAATACTACCGACCACGCAGTCTGATAGTTTATATATCAATGATGAAATATTAACATTGCAACACATGCCAATACGGCCTTTTTAGTTTACTAAATTACAATTTAAAATTTCCGGCTGAGTTTCGTGTTGAAAACGTCGCGGAATGATGACGCGTGCGTGTGATGTCTCGGGTTGGAGGGGACATATTAGCCCAGCACCACACACGGCTAAAAGTCGTCTCTTTTCATCGCATAATTACACAGTAGTTTGGACATCTGTGTTGCTGAATTTTTTGCAATTTGTTCAATTAATAATGGAGACTATAAAGAATAATGCTGTTGGTGGAAAATGGTGGATTGCAGATGCCTTTAGCAACCGAGACACAGCCTGTGTTTCTTTGTTTGTTGTGAAGCTTTAACACAGAGCGGTCAAGCGAACATGTTTACTACGTCAACCAGCAAGTTTTTGGATGGGAAAATTGTGATATTAAGTCAGCTCTTACCGGAGACTTCAGTGGATTATGGGACTTCTTCCTGCAGCTCAAAAAGGCAGCTGTGATCTTGGCTCCTCCCTCGGCTTCTCTGAGAGACACTGGCATTCACCGCAGCCACCCGACTTTCAGGTATGTCTTTACAATCTCACTAAAACACTATTAAAACAATAAGCAGATAAGGGATCTTCCAGAATTATCTTAGTAAATGTGTCTAAATACATCTGAAACGGTCCCACTGCCGCCGCCTGAAACCGTCGCTTTTTCTTTATTTTTTTTGTGCTTCACTCTAACTTTCCTTATTCACGAATCTTTCATCCACGCTCAAATTAATGGGGAAATTGTCGCTTTCTCGGTCGGAATAGCTCTTGCTGCTGGAGGCTCACATTATAAACAACGTGAGGATGTGAGGAGACCTACAACCCAGGACGTCACGCGCACATCGTCTGCTACTTCCGGTAAAGGCAAGGCTTTTTTATTAGCGACCAAAAGTTGCGAAATTTATTGTCGATGTTCTCTACTAAATCATTTTAGCAAAAATATGGCAATATCGCAAAATGATCAAGTATGACACAGAATGGACCTGCTATCCCCATTTAAATAAGAAAATCTCATTTCGGTATGGTCTTTAGGGTTTGTTAATTTGTTCAGGCGTTTGTTAGGGTTAGTTCATTCATTCGTGAACTTATGTGTGTGTATGCTAATCCCATTCACAGAGACAAATACAGTGGATTTCTGACAAGAGGGTTCACTTTTGGGCTGCAACTAACAATAATTACAACTACTATTAAGGTTATTTAGCTACATTTTTTAACTAAAGGAATACAAGTGTAAACACAATTTTTTTGGCAAATACAGTATCAAATAACATTTTATTAAGCGACTTGCCAACAATAACAAATCTTTGTGTATGAATTTAAAAAAAAAAACTTTTTGTTGATTATGTTGACTATTTGTTTACGCTACGGTTATTTAATTCCTCAAAAAACAAATGCATAGACATACATTAATCACCTACGCCAGGATATTATGTGTTAGTTTTTGTTAAACTGTCTGTCAGAAAGCAACATAACATCAAAAATATATGGGTGGATTTTGTAGCGGTTTTTCAGTCGTTTTGATTTGATTGGTTGGTGCCGGTTGTTTTTGCTGCATGGGTGACCGTGGCTGCTGTTGTGGTTTGTGGCGCCGCGTGGTGGTCGTTAAGACGAGCAGACTTGCCAGCTTTGTTTTCGATTGTTGTTGTCTTGGTTGGCTTGTCGAGTATGGGTTTAAAAAAATATATATATATATAAACACTGTTTCCATATGAGTTGGGAAATTGTGTTAGATGTAAATATAAACGGAATACAATGATTTGCAAATCCTTGCATTACAAAGACTAGATATTTGATGTTGAAACTCAACCCTTTTTTTTTTTGTTGCAAATAATAATTAACCTAGAATTTCATGGCTGCAACACGTAGTAGTTGGGAAAGGACATGTTCACCACAGTGGTGAAATGTTCACCACTGTGTTATATCACCTTTTCTTTTAACAACACTCAATAAACGTTTGGGAACTGAGGAAACTAATTGTTGAAGCTTTGAAAGTGGAATTCTTTCCCATTCTTGTTTTATGTAGAGCTTCAGTCGTTCAACAGTCTGGGGTCTTTGCTGTCGTATTTTACGCTTCATAATGCGCCACACATTTTCGATGGGAGACAGGTCTGGCTGGCCAGGAAAGTACCCGCACTCTTTTTTTACGAAGCCACGCTGTTGTAACACTTGTCTTGCTGAAATAAGCAGGGGTGTCCATGATAACGTTGCTTGGATGACAACATATGTTGTTCCAAAACCTGTATGGACCTTTCAGCATTAATGGTGCCTTCACAGATGTGTAAGTTACCCATGCCTTGGGCAAAAATACTCCCCCATACTATCACAGATGCTGGCTTTTGAACTTTGCGCCTATAACAATCCGAATGGTTATTTTGCTTTTTGTTCTGGAGGACACCACGTCCTCTGTTTCCAAATATAATTTGAAATGTGGACTCGTCAGACCACAGAACACTTTTCCACTTTGCATCAGTCCATCTTAGGTGAGCTCGGGCCTAGCCAAGCCGGCAGCGTTTCAGGATATTGTTGATAAATGGGTTTGCTTTTGCATAGTAGAGCTTTAACTTGCACTTACAGATGTAGCGACCAACTGTAGTTACTGACAGTGGTTTTATGAAGTGTTCCTGAGCCCATGAGGTGATATCCTTTACATACTGATGTCGGTTTTTGATGCAGTACCGGCTGAGGGATCAAAGGTCCGTAATATCATCGCTTACGTGCGTGATTTCTCCAGATTCTCTGAACTTTTTGATGATTTTACGGACCGTAGATGGTAAAATCCCTAAATTCCTTGCAATAGCTCGTTGAGAAATTTTGTTCTAAAACTGTTCGACAATTTGCTTACAAAGTGGTGACCCTCACCCCATCCATGTTTGTGAATTAATTAGCATTTCATGGAAAATGCTTTTATACCCAATCATGTCACCCAACTGTTCCCAATTAGCCTGCACACCTGTGGGATGTTCCATATAAGTGTTTGATGAGCATTCCTCAACTTTATCAGTATTTATTGCCACCTTTCCCAACTTCTTTGTCACGTGTTGCTGGTATCAAATTCTAAAGTTGATGATTATTTGCAAAAAAAATAAAATGTTTTTCAGTTTGAACATCAAATATGTTGTCTTAGTAGCATATTCAACCGAATATGGGATGAAAATGATTTGCAAATCATTGTATTCCGTTTATATTTACATCTAACACAATTTCCCAACTCATATGGAAACAGGGTTTGTATATATGTATATATATATATATATATATATATATATATATATATATATATATATATATATATACACAAAGTATTTTTCCTCGGGGATTAATACAGTATTTATGATTATGATATATATATATATATATATATATATATATATATATATATATACATATATTTGTGTGTGTGTGTGTGTGTGTGTGTATATACTGTATGTATATGTGTCTATTTGTTGGGTCTAGTCCCCGCTACTATCTTGGCACCTCGGTGCGTTGCTTGCTATTCTGCAGTGTTGCATGGTGGCCAGCTGCTAGGGTAGTGACCTACTACACTAACTGGATCTTTGCTATCATTTTTCGTATCATATTTGTACATATCGTACTTGCTGATGTTTTGTTGTTCTTTTAGAGTCCTCTGTCTTATCACCTTTTTGTCCCCGCAATTTCCCCTTCTGTATTTCTTTTTTCCTTCTTTCTATACCAGCATGCTCCAGTGCGCTAAATATTGAATAAATCCATTTAATGAAGTCAAATACAAATAAGGAAACAAAATAAGTATCCCACACTTGTTTTGTAAAGTAAATAAATATGCACAGCAGATATGGGCATCTACATCAACACTATTATTTGCCTGAGTGGCTGGACAGGACAAAAATCAAATCACTAGAATTTTGTGGAGGGCAAAATACTATGTTATGTTTCTCCTTGTTGTCATAAACTATAGCAATCATTTCTCAAGCAGGCTTTTTGAGACATGGTCAATTTATACAAGGTACCTAAACTTTCATAAGCTTAATTGTCTGCACCATAATTAGTCTTTTGGGACTCTCAATATCTTTTCAGAGTCATTATTTCCCTGAACATTTACTCTGAAACAATCAATGCAGAGTTAATGAACCTAGTCCAGGGGCTCCTGTGGCCCACTGGAGGCACACGTCAAGAGGCCCATACTAAAGAGATCAATTTAAGGGTGACATATTCCAAGCGGAAAAGCTCCTTGGTAGCCAGGCCACACTTTATAGGGGTCAGAACAATTGGGGGAAAAGTACACCCAATCTTTCTGTGGTGTGTGTACACAGTAAGACTGTCAACACACTGGGGAGCGCGGGACCCCCCGAGGGGCGTTCATGGGGCACGGCAAACGCCAGAACCTCTCACCTTTCCCCATAAATCTTTACGAGCCACTCTGCCACTGAATGTTAGTCGGAAGGTCAGGTGTTTGGCGCTACGAGAGGCAAAGAGCATCTCACCCCCGCCATGAGTGAGCTAAGACGTGGTCAAACCCGTGACCCCCTCACCTGCATGTTACCAATAAGGTGTGATATTTCAGAACAGGCGTTTCAGTGAAACAGTGAGCATGGCCGCTATGTTTCTCTTTCCAATTGGAGTGCCTGGTGAAAAAGAAGTGATTAAACCGCCTTGGGTCTTGTTCTAGACATTAATAACTAACAGGAAAATAACTGAAGCAGTCTCACACAGTGTTTCATTTATGGACTAAAAAGAGGTTCAGTTCACAGGTATTTTTACGTTATAATACCGCCAATTTGGAGTTCAGTTTATCTCGAAAATTCATCAATATGAAAGAAATCCAAAACAAATTGTCGTTTATCGCAGCATTACAGAACACCAATGAAATGCCTGTGCTGGAACATTGATGTTCAGAATTCCGGGATTCATGAAAACACCGGGATTGTTTCAAAATGAGGAAGCACTGTGGTAAATCCCATGAAGTCTTATACGTCTAGTCTCTTACGTGAATGAGCTAAATAATATTATTTGATATTTTACGTTAATGTGTTAATAATTTCACACATTAGTCGCTCCTGAGTATAAGTCGCAAACTATGAAAAAAACTGCGACTTATAGTCCGAAAAATACGGTACACAAAAATATTCTAACCAAGTTCAATAAAATATATAGACACAATATACAGAAAAAAACTTTATTGTTCTGGCTTCTTAAAAGCCATTTATATTTGAGTGTTTAATTATGTTTATCTTCTTCTGTTTTATTCTGTAAACATTTTAAAGGGGGTTTTTCAATTACCGCATTTTCCAGACTACAAGGGGCACTTAAAATCCTTATTTTTTTTTTTTTTTTTTTAATTTTTTCAAAACACGACAGTGTGCCTTATAACTCGGTGTACCTAATGTAAAGCTATTTTACTTTGCATATGGTGTAATGATAAGTGTGACCAGTAGATCGGAGCCAAACGAGAGATAAGTGTAGCCTGTACTATGATGGGTCTCAAGTAAACACCAACATTTTAAATGTTCCATTGAAAATATAGAACATTACACACGGTGATCAAAAATCTATCAAAATGTTTTGGTACGACTTTGGTGAGCTACAAAGCCGCACCGCTTGAAGGGTTGTTGCCGCGTTAAACATACAAGTTTTATTATGGTGTGTGTATAAGGCAAGACATTATCTGGCATTTTGTTTCGGAATATTCGGAACCTTTCTTACCTTCTGGTACCTACTAATCTGTATTTGGGATCTGCATAAATCCTGAAAAATTGCACGCGTCCGCGCCGACACCTTAGTTGATAAGCTTCTTCTTTTTTTCTATCTTCTTGTTATGGGACATTCATCTTCCGTTGTTGCCATTTCTAATATAAATTATTGTTAATTTCTTATATCTGTCAGTAAACTCGCCATTAAAGCGCTAAAACATACTGGTGTAATGAGTTTACAATATTCACCCAAGAAACTTTAGTTATTAGAGAGTTCCGGTTGAACGTTTTTTTACGGGACACATTTCCGGTGTTGTAGTTTCCGGATGAGGAGATGCTGCTCCATTATTGATTTAAGTAAAGTCTGAATGTCATTAAAACAGTTCGCTCCATCTTGACACTTCTTCCACTCCTGTCCTTGCACGCTACACCGCTACAACAAAGATGACGGGGAGAAGACGCTGCCGGAAGGTGAGCCACGTAAATAAAACCACCCACAAAACGGCGCATCCTGAAGCGACTGTCAGAAAGCGGCTTGAAGATGATCTGTAAAACATAATCTTTGCAACATTTTGACCAAAAAAACACCATTACATGTTAAGTAGACCACAAGTGTTTTCAATTTAGAAAAAAATAATATTAATGTGACTCCTTTAATGCGCCCTATAATCCAGTGTGCCTAATATATGAAAAAATATCAAAAATATACCATTCATCGGCAGTGCGCCTTATAATTCGGTGAAAATACGGAATAGAGGCAAAAACATTATGTTGAAAACACTAACCTTGTTAAATTGCCGCATTTCAGGGTTGTTGTGACCCCAAGATACGGAGACAGGAGATGGTGTGCAGGAAGGAATTGTATTTAATTGTAGCATATGCTAATAGAGTAAAGCAAGGAAGTGCACAAACAGTTTGCAAGAATACCACTCCAACTTGGACGCGAGGCCGTCTGCTGAGTGTATAAAGCAGTGATAAGGCACAAGTGGTACGCTGGCTCCATATAGTGGTACGTCGAAGAATCACTTGATTATAGTAGTATCTTATTTTCCTATATTCAAACAGTGTTACTGTTCAAACTGTGTGTAATGTTACAGTGGCCAAAAAATATTAAAAATGTTTTAGAGTAAATAAAACCTCCGCCTTATTTTTAACGAATAATTAGTCTTACTGCGCTACTCTATTTTAATGTTGGTCATTATGGTGGTACTTGGAGAGACAAGTTTTTTTCCGAGGTGGTAAAAAGTTTGATTTAAGTTTGATAAAAATAATTGGTCAACAGCATGTGGCTCTTGAGAAACCAGAAAATATCTAACGTTTTTTTTCTGCCAAGAAAGTATATTAAGTCTTTATCCAATTTAATTTGAAGTTTTTTGTAATGGTAAAGGCAAAAGGTATGTGTGATTGAATTCCAGTTTATATAATGTCATGTGAGTTCACTTTGTTGTATAGATGGATAGTATTGAATGGATTGATCACTTTGCGGAGGCGAGGATTAGTGATTTAAAAGTAGCTACAACACTGCAGACCTCTTCCTGAGGGCGTTTCAGTGTTATAACTCCACCTTTATCGTTAATTTTTAAGCCAAAATGTGTTTATTCTCCCTTTTCTGTCCGCACACTGTGTTTACTTGCAAGTACTAAGTGACTCTGTGCTGCCGAAAATGCTTGTCTGCTTGTAAAACCAGCATGACACTACGTGACGACGACGGCAGGGCAGAGGGTTGGAGACCGGTACTTTTAAGAGGCGGTATAGTACCGAATATGATTCATTAGTATCGCGGTACTATACTATTACCGAAATACTATAAAACCCTAGTTTCTTTTCTTTCTTTTTTTAGTTTATTCCAAACATGAACACACTTACAGCATAATACATCACACAATTTCATATCATTTCATTTTACATCATGCCCCCGAAAAGGAGTAGGAAGAAGCAAAGCTCATTTAATCCTACCCCTTTCCCAC
Organism: Nerophis ophidion; assembly: GCF_033978795.1. Lineage (NCBI taxonomy): Eukaryota > Metazoa > Chordata > Actinopteri > Syngnathiformes > Syngnathidae > Nerophis > Nerophis ophidion. The sequence continues at coordinate 9,070,336 of NC_084633.1, read as the reverse complement.
TTTAGAGCGTTTACAAATATATACATTCATTTACTGACTTTTTTTTAATCGTAAAATGACATCCGTGAATGAGTAATACAACAGTTTTGTAACATATAATCGAGTCAGTCATTATTAACATATGGAGAAGAAGAGTATTTTATTTTCAATAGCGTTGAAAGTGTTTTTTATAAATCTTCTTCTTTGTACTTTGAAAGCATTATTAATTTGAACAACCTCTTAAACTGGATCATACCAGTACAATGTTTAACTTCTTTACTTAATTCATTCCATAATTTAATTCCACATACTTCCTCTCAGTTCCAAAGACATGCACCTGGGATAGGTTGAATGGCAACACTAAATTGGCCCTAGTGTGTGAATGTGTGAATGTTGTCTGACTATCTGTGTTGGCCCTGCGATGAGGGTCGACTTGTCCAGGGTGTACACCGCCTTCCGCCCAATGGTAGCTGAGATAGGCTCCAGTGCCCCCTGCAACCCCGAAGGGGATATGCAGTAGAAAATGGATGGATGGATGGATAGGCTAAAGGTGCTAGGTGTTGTACGTGCAAACAAAGGTTATATGTATCCTCTTTAGTTGAGAAGATTTGTTGTACATTCTTTGGTAGCAGGTTATAGGTTGCTTTGTACATAATTTCAGCTGTTTGCAATTTTACCAAATCATCAAACTTTAATATTTTTGACTCAATAAATAAAGTGTTTGTATGTTCTCTATATCTAACATTATGTATCAGTCTAATGGATCTTTTTTGTAACACAATAAACGAATGTAGGGCACATTTGTAATTATTTGCTCATATTTCTGCACAATAACTCATATATGGTAACACTAGCAAGCAGTATAGAATATGAAGCAATTTTTGGCCCAGGACATATTTTGCTTTATTCATTATAGAAATGTTTCTTGCCACCTTGTTGTATATTTTGTGAGATTTCCAGTTCATTTTATCATCTACTAATACTTCCAAAAATCTGGTTTCTTCTACCCTTTCAATTTCTACTCTATTTGTATTCGTGTCTGATGCTCTTTTCTACTGTTACCAGATAGCATTATTTTAGTTTTACTGAGATTCAAAGATGATCTGGTTTTTTCAAACCATCTTTTTAATTTGTTAATTTCTTCTGTTATTTGTATTATCTTCTGTTTTCTCTCCTGAACAGAAAGCAGTTGTGTCGCCTGCAAATTAAACTAACTTTCAGCCCGTTGTAACTTTACAAATGTTTATACGAAGATTAAACAATCTTGGTCCTAGTATGGATCCCTGGGGTACACCACAAGATATATCTAGCCGTGTTGACATATTTTCACCCATCTTCACATTTTGCTTCCTGTTGGTTAAATAGCTTCTTACCCAGTTCAAGACCAAACCTCTGATGCCATATCGTTCTAATTTTTTTTTATTAAAATATCATGATTAATTGTGTCAAATGCTTTTGTTAAGTCCATGAATACTGCAGCCGCACATTCTTTACCATTCATTGCATTGGTAATTTCCTCAGTTATTTTGAATAATGCTATCGATTGTAAGATATTTGCTTGGAATCCATATTGGTTCTCCACAAGCGTCCCACTTTTGTTGATAAATATACCTAATCGGTATTGAATAGTTTCTCCATGATTTTGGAGAATTGTGGAAGTAATGAAACCGGTCTGTAGTTAGTAAACGGGTGTATATCTCCATTCTTATGAATTGGTACGACTTTCGCAATTTCTATTTTGTCAGGGAATTTGTCAGTTAGAAATGATACATTGCTGATGTCAGAGGTTCTGAAATTTCTCCTATTACCTTTTTTATGGTTACCATATGTATTTCATGACAGCTGGTTGATGTCTTGGATTTACAATTTACCGTCGGCACCATACAAAAGCAGAATCAGTCTAACGCCAGTCAACGACATGAAAATAATGTCAAAACAGCCGACATTTATCCATGAAAATATGGAAACGTTGCTGATGGTGTGTTATTACATTACTGTAGTTTTGAAAGGCATGCTACATGTTAAAATGTTCTGTTTTAAATTATATAATGGTAATATAATACTATTCCAATGTTTACTGTTACTTGCTATTAAATTTACTTAAATAAATTTCAATGTGAAATGTTGATTTGAGAGACAAATAATTGAGTTAAGAGCTATGTTACAGAACCAATAAAGCATGTAAATTGAGGTTCTACTGTATTGTAATTATTGTCTTTGTAAAATGTTTAAAAGTATGAACAATTCAGAGGTTGACCTGTGTCTCAGAATTGATTTAAGTCATGCAACATTATCTGGTTGAGGACCAACATGATGTTCTGCTCATGTGGTGAGAGGGTGTGTCAGAATAAAAAAGTATTGAAGCTATTTAGTTTGGCCTCACAATGCATTTCACTGCAACTTGCTGGACTCTGGAAGCTGGCAATGTACAAACGTACACACGCTACACTTGACACAGACGGGCACGCCCCTGCACACACCCAACATTTTGCAGAGTCGGTTGGAAAGAGGGTTTTTGGCATCATTAATAAAATGAAAATATGTCACACTTAGAAAGTCATCCTAACCAACCTAACGTCTACAAACCAAGTTGGACTTATATGGTCTTGTAAAGTCAGCATTTTACTTGCTTTATGGGACAACTTACCGAGGTGGCATTCATATTGTAGGCTATTTTGTGGTTCTGTAGTCCGAGTACCTCTCAACATCTCAAAAGAGTATACCAGATAAATGATTGAATGGGAAAGTCGAATAATTATCAAACTTATCATGTTGGAAAACGGCCATTGGGCCTCATTTCCCACGGGAAGCCGCACATGCTCTGCTTGGGAATGTCACAGAACATGTCGGAATGCATGTTTCCCTCAATGAACCACAGCTCCTCAGTGCCGGCAGCAGTCCCGCAACCCCACACCATGATGCTTAACTTTAGGGTGTTAGCCAAAATAGCCGCAAACGTTAATACACACTTTTAGGGGACTGATGAGCACGTGTGTGTAAATCTTGAGAAAGATCATTTGTTACTTCTCAATTATTTTCTGTTATGCCTATAATGTTCTCATCTCAGGCCCCTTCTACACTAAGTCGGCTCAGGTTATCCAGGGTAAATCGCACCTAACCCTATCTGTGTCCACACACACACAAATGTTTAAGACCCACTCGAGCCCTCCGTCCGCCGGACCAAGGCAACCTAGTACGCATGCGCGGAAAAATGCGCGCGTCATAGTCACCTTTGACCTGGAAGTGTATCCTTAACCTGTGTTTCTCGCGGACAGTAACTAGTAATAGTCTGATTTGCTAGTCCAAATGTATTCGCTGTTTTTTGTAGTCTGTCGTTGTCTAACCTTCAACAAATTGACAACGTTTTTCACTAAGTAGAATTACAGCTGACCTGGACATTCGAAAGTTCTCTTGCCGTTCAGCTTCCACAACACACTTGATAAACACACCCCACCTGGCTGCCATTCTTCCAGGCCTTATCCAAAACCGCCGCTCAACTGTCTGTGTTGTATCCGAAATAGCTGCAATCGCGCATTTGCTTCTCTTAAGGTATACATGTGTGATTTCCACACACAGAAGTCTGGATAACTCGCTGGATGATCTTTCTGACATCACTTCCTGTGTGGAGCGCGGTCTTTCTGGCGTCACTTCCTCTTCCTGAACTCAGTTTGTAAACAATGAGTCCATAACATACTTGCCAACCCTCTCGATTTTCCCGGGAGACTCTCGAATTTCAGTGCCCCTCCCGAAAATCTCCCAGGGCAACCATTCTCCCGAATTTCTCCCGATTTCAACCCGGACAACAATATTGGGGTCTTAAAGGCACTGCCTTTAGTGTCCTCTCTCACCTAAAAAGGAGACTATATGTCTCCGTTATCCATAAGTTTATCTATAACCCATAAAAAAAGGCAGGCACAGAGCTATTTCTCAGCATGTGTTTCTTCCAGCCGGCACGTTAATACACTGACACACAACATACGGATTCCCATCGTGCATTGTTTCAAAACTATGGCAAGTAATAATGTCCAAAAACATAACAGAGACGAAGCAGAAGAACAACATGGCGTCGAGTAAAAAGAAGAAGTATGCTTGAAAGTTCCTAAATGATTGGAAAAAAAAATTTCAGTTCATCCAGAACAGCTCAAAGGGGCATTCTGCCCGAATGCAGCTGAGATAGGCTCCAGCGACCCCCCGCGACCCTGAACGGGACAAGCCGTAGAAATGGATGGATGAATGGATATTTATAGATATTAGGGGTGTAACGGTACGTGTATTTGTATTGAACCGTTTTGGTACGGGGGTTTCGGTTCAGCACGCGGGCGTACCGAACAAGTTTGTAAGCAAAAGTCTTCACAAGCTGCTCTGCTTTCTGCCTCTGTCTCAGCAGCAAGCATTGTACCACCCACACAACCATCTGATTGGTTACATACAAAGCCAATCAGTAGTGCGTATTCAGAGCGGATGGAGTCAATGCTTTAGGGTCGAGCAGATATTCATTTAGCAGGGGAGCAGCGGACAGCGTACTCTCCCCAAATTATAAAAAAAATACTTCCCAGTCACAACTATTACAAACATCACTATGAGCCCATTGACCTTCTAGAAACCTCAACTCCAGCTCAGCTCGCTCGCAGTTCTGGCTTGAGGTGAAGGCTAATTAGCTTTTAGTGTAATGTTAGCTCATTTTGCTGTGTGTCTATGTGTGAGCGCGCGTGTGTGCCAATGTATGTGTGCGTGTGCGTACGCATATGTGATTGTGTGCGTGTGTGTTAGGGGCAGCAAAGCCCTGACTGTCTGTTATTTCACTGAACTCTACGGTGTTCAGGGATGAATCGTCTCTCCTATTGCTATTGTACTATTTTTTCAGCTATAGTTACATTAATCATTAGTAATGTAGCAGCCTAGTTTTGAATGGCAGGGTCCCCACATGTTGAAAAAAATATAACATTTACATAATAAAAGTCAACTACAGGCTTCCCAAATGCTGTAAGAAATTAAGCATGATGAGTTGACTTGAAACTGTTTAATGTTGCACTTTTTATATGTAGAAGAAAGGTTTTTTCATTTTATTTAATCAAAGCAACAACTTGAGGCAGTTTAATGTGGATTAACGTCGGCAGAATTATTATAGTGCTCCCAATGTTAAAAGGATAAAGCCAGTGTTTACAAATTTGGTAAATAAATAACCAAAAAATGAATTTTTTGTTGTTTTCTTACTGTACCAAAAATGAACCGAACCGTGATATCTAAACCCAGGTACGTACCAAACCGAAATACTTGAAAATATATACACCCCCTGGTATCCCCCCATTTCCCGAATTGGGAGGTCTCAGAGTTGGCAAGTATGGAAACTAAGAGCCAGATATTCAAGAAATAGAAGGCGCACTTACCCATGTAAAAAAAATTTCGAGGAGGGAAACCTTATACGCTGGTTTAGTGTGGCCGAAACGGGGCTTAGGCTAAATAATTATTCGTTTAAGGGGTTATCTGGCTTAGTGTAGACATAGCCTCAGTGTGGGAACTGCAGACTAAACATCACGCTAAACTCTATTCATAATGAACACATCACTTGTCGCTGTAAAGTCGGGAACTTTACTGGGTTCATTCACCATAGTACATAGTGAAAACTGTCAATAAAGACGGAATAAATAAAGAATAAAGTTCCTGTTGGCTTTTTAGCACGACAATGCATAATCTAATGCAGTCTGCTAATCGCAGGTTATGCTAATTCGAATTAGCATAACCTGCGATTAGCATAGCGTTTTTTAACATCGTTTTAAAACCATCCATCCATCCATTTTCTACCGCTTATTCCCTTTCGGGGTCGCGGGGGGCGCTGGCGCCTATCTCAGCTACAATCGGGCGGAAAGGCAGGGTACACCCTGGACAAGTCGCCACCTCATCGCAGGGCCAACACAGATAGACAGACAACATTCACACTCACATTCACACACTAGGGCCAATTTTTAGTGTTGCCAATCAACCTATCCCCAGGTGCATGTCTTTGGAAGTGGGAGGAAGCCGGAGTACCCGGAGGGAACCCACGCATTCACGGGGAGAACATGCAAACTCCACACAGAAAGATCCCGAGCCTGGATTTGAACCCAGGACTGCAGGACCTTCGTATTGTGAGGCAGATGCACTAACCCCTCTGCCACCGTGAAGTCATAAAGTAATTACATGAAATAATGATTGATATCTGCACACCAACAACTGATTAATGCACCTCCACTACTTACGACATTGATTTGTCAATCCTGTGTGAAGGATGCGAACAGATTGCCGCTGCTGCCGCTCAACACCTGACAGCTTCCATCGGAGTCTTTGTTTAGAGCAAAGCAGGAATCTGATGTACATGTGCATCTAACTAAATTGTCCCACCGGAAACAGACTAAAATTACATGGCCTTACAAAATAAGATAGGTAACACTAAGAATTTACAACAGAGAATACATTTATCAACACATTTTTAGTCTGTAACAGAAACTATCTAAATCAATATGTCTAAAATTTTTCATAATAAATTCTTATCCCTATTTAAATTTTTTGACGGAGGTAAAACATTTGATTTGGGAATTTTTGAATTTAATGGCGGCATTTGAAGTTTGTAAACTCATTAAAAAAATTGACGCAGGGTTCAAAGCTGGAGAAAAAAGTAGCGGTTTCTATTCTGGAAATTCTGAGTAATTGCTTATTAATCAATAAATAAATCCATGATTTTTTTCGGTTTTTTTTTTCGTTTTTTCTTCACCGCATAAATGTTTGTATTTTCCCGGCTTAATAAAGTTCCCCCTAAATCTACCCGTGTCGATTTAGTTCTTCAGGAACCTTTCCTCTTAGCTAGGTGGGATTTTTCAAATCTACCCGGTACCTTTTTGGGGTCAAGATGTGCTGTCGAACGCTGATTGGTGGAACACCGTTGAGGACATTACTAAAATGTATTTTCAAATGAATATATGCGGTGACTTGTTTATTTCTTATTTCTTGTGTATTTCTATTACAACAAACCTCACAAAGGAGAGAAAGAAGAATGAAAGGACTTTTTGAAATACAGCAACCTTTCTGGGGCATCTTTGTGCTACAGGACGCTGATCAGTGGAAATATTTTGGAGTATTTTTACTCAGCCGTAGTCTTTAAAGGCCTACTGAAATGAGATTTTCTTATTTAAACGGGGATAGCAGGTCCATTCTATGTGTCATACTTGATCATTTCGCGATATTGCCATATTTTTGCTGAAAGGATTTAGTAGAGAACATCGATGATAAAGTTTGCAACTTTTGGTCGCTAATAAAAAAGCCTTGCATTTACCGGAAGTAGTGAAGTGAATAGTGAATAATATTTATAAAGCGCTTTTTCTCTAGTGACTCAAAGCGCTTTACATGGTGAAACCCAATATCTAATTTTTACATTTTAAACCAGTGTGGGTGGCACTGGGAGCAGGTGGGTAAAGTGTCTTGCCCAAGGACACAATGGCAGTGACTAGGATGGCAGAAGCGGGATTCGAACCTGCAACACTCAAGTTGCTGGCACGGCTGCTCTACCAACCGAGCTATACCACCCCGACAAAGTAGCAGACGATGTGCGCGTGACGTCACGGGTTGTAGGGCTCCTCACATCCTCACATTGTTTATAATGTGAGCCTCCAGCAGCAAGAGCTATTACGACCGAGACAGCGACAATTTCCCCATTAATTTGAGCGAAGATGAAATATTCGTGGACGAGGAAAGTTAGAGTGAGGCACTAAAGAAAAACAAAAAATAAAGGAAAAGCGACGGCTGTGTGACCGTTTCAAATGTAATTAGACACATTTACTAGGATAATTCTTGAAGATCCCTTATCTGCTTATTGTTTTAATAGTGTTTCAGTGAGATTGTAAAGTCATACCTCAAAGTCGGATGGCTGCGGTGTACACCAGTGTCTCTGAGAGAAGCCGAGGACCCAAGCTCACAGCTGCCTTTTTTGACAGCTGCTGCAGGACGACGCATAATCCACTTATGTCTCCGGTAAGAGTCGACTTAATATCACAATTTTCCCATCCAAAAACTTGCTGGTTGATGTAGAGAAACATGTTCGCTTGACCACTCTGTGTTAAAGCTTCACAACAAAGAAACACCGGCTGTGTCTCGGTGCTAAAGGCAGCTGCAACCCACCGCTTTCCACCCACAGCATTCTTATTTGACGTCTCCATTAATATTTGAACAAATTCCAAAAGATTCAGCAACACAGATGTCCAAATTACTGTGTAATTATGCGATGAAGAGACGACTTTTAGCCGTGTGTGGTGCTGGGCTAATATGTCCGCTACAACCTGAGACGTCACAAACACGCGTCATCATACGCGACGTTTTCAACAAGAAACTCCGCGGGAAATTTAAAATTGTAATTTAGTAAACTAAACCGGCCGTATTGGCTTGTGTTGCAATGTTATTATTTCATCATTGATATACAGAGGTGGGTAGAGTAGCCAGAAATTGTACTCAAGTAAGAGTACTGTTACTTTAGAGATTTATTACTCAAGTAAAAGTAAGGAGTAGTCACCCAAATATTTACTTGAGTAAAAGTAAAAAGTATGTTGTGAAAAAACTACTCAAGTACTGAGTAACTGATGAGTAACCTGATTACGGCAACAAATAATGCACAAAAACATAAAAATTGCAATGAGCAAATTCAGAGCCAGGAATATCTCTTAAGCAACTAAAACAATAATATATATTAAATAATAGTACATTAAAATAAAATAAAAAAAATGGCACATTGAGCCACAATAACTTAACAGCACCATAGGCTCAGTAGGCATTCATTGATTTGATTGATTGATTAAAACTTGTATTAGTAGATTGCACAGTACAGTACATATTCCGTACAATTGACCACTAAATGGTAACACCCCAATAAGTTTTTCAACGTTTATCAATAACTTAGTAAATGACCAAGTCAAGGTGATCTACCTCATATATACATATACATACACACACATATCATTTATACACACACATATTATATATATATATATATATATATATATATATATACATACATACATATATATGTATATATACATACATACATATATATATGTATGTATGTATATATACATTTATATATAGAGTATATAATTTATATTTATTTATTTTGCCGTTTTTGTTCACATGTTGAAGGTGTTTTAATGAATATACATGCATGTTTAACATATAGATTCCTATCTTTCATGAAGACAAGAATATAAGTTGGTGTATTACCTGATTCTGATGACTTGCATTGATTGGAATCAGACACTATAGTGCTGATATTGTCCACATTTTCAAATGGAGGAGAAAAAAGTTCCTCTTTTCTGTCCAATACCACATGAAAGTCGTTGGTTTTTGGCATCTTATTTGTCCAGCTTCCATATTCGTTTTTATACACTTTACAAGAAATACATTGGCGGCAAACTCCATAGCTTGCTCGCTTGTTTGCGCTGGCTTTCGTAGACTCTTATTTTGTTAGCGCAAGCGCGATGGAGCGCTTTTATTGTGAAGACAGGAACTGTGCGATCAGCCTCTAGGCTTGTGACTGGAAGTACGGTTGAAATAAAAAGTGTCTTTTTTCCTTTACACTTTTGATTGATTGATTGAAACTTTTATTTGTAGATTGCACAGTACAGTACATATTCTGCACAATTGACCACTAAATGGTAACACCCCAATAAGTTTTTCAACTTTTTTAGGTCGGATTCGACGTTTGACCGCCTGGTTTTATTTGATTGGTCCAACGTCACCAGTGACTACATTTGATTGGTGAAACGCAGGCATGCGTAGTTCCTACTTTGAATGCGTGTCTGACAAAATCAAAACAAACAAAACGTGCATTAACAGATTGATAAAAAAAAAGTAGCGAGTAACGAGCTGATTGTAGATAAATGGAGCGGAGTAAAAGTAGCGTTTCTTCTTTATAAATATACTCAAGTAAAAGTAAAAGTATGTTGCATAAAAACTACTCTTAGAAGTACAATTTATCCCAAAAGTTACTCAAGTAGATGTAATTGAGTAAATGTAGCGCGTTACTACCCACCTCTGTTGATATATAAACTATCAGACTGCGTGGTCGGTAGTAGTGGATTTCAGTAGGCCTTTAATGGCTGGCATTTGAAGTTTGTAAACTCAAAAAAAAAAATTGCCGCAGGGTTCAAAGCTGGAGAAAAAAGTAGCGGCTTCTATTCTGGAAATTCTGAGTAATTGCTTATCAATCAATAAATACATCGTTTATTTATATAGCCCTTTAATCTAAATAAGGGTTGCACAAACCGTACACTTCTTCACCGCCCAAATGTTTCTATTTTCCCGGGTCAATAACGTTCCCCCTAAATCTACCAGAGTCGAATTAGTTCTTCAGGAACCTTTTGAAGTTCCTCTTAGCTAGGTGGGATTTTTCAGTACCTTTTTGGTGTCAAGATATGCTGTCGAACGCTGATTGGTGGAACACCGTTAAGGACATTACAAATATTTATTTTCAATTGAATATACGTACGCGGTGACTTGTTTATTTCTTATTTCTTGTGTATTTCTATTACAACAAACTTCACTAAGGAGAGAAAGAAGAATGAAAGGAGTTTGTTGCGATCTGCTGCTCAGATCTTCACGTGTTTGTTTTTTCATTCTCTGTCTGACCCGTTTATTTCCTGTTTTTATCCATCACTATGGTTACACATCAGTCCACCTGTTAGTCTCGCCCCGCACACCTGCTAATAATTATCACCCTCCTATTTAAGCTCACCTTTTCTGTTCACTCATTCTCGGATCCTAATTTGCCCACGCGCATCAGTGACGACTCTCATCATTCGTATGTATTTTCTCGCTAGCTCTCACGCCAAGCCACTTTATTGTCTAGCTTTCATGCTAAATGTTTTTGTTTACTCTTTCTCTTTACACCAGTATTTTTGTTCATAGACTTTTGTTATTAAATAAATACCTTATATCTTACTTTTGCTGTGTTCTGCTTCGACGCATCCACGGGAAAACCACACCGGCATTGCCATGCCGAAGAAGAGTCTTCACAGTAGGATCCGAGCATTAAAGAGTTTTTCCGCGTCTGGCAACCACGAGGAGACCTTCGACGAAGGCACATGGAGGGTATTCCGAGCGATGGAGGCTGAGACTCTCCGATGCAATCCAGACGAAAGCATGATGTGGGACCTGGAGGGAAAACTGGTTCCGATCGATGCTTCCGGGAGCGGTGAGTTTCCCTCCCGCAGCGCTCGCGCTCGTCCGCGTCGGCGGAAGCCGCGAAGTATGGCTTCGTCGGGCGACAGAGACTTGCCCACTCCATGTCTCCCTCCTCACGAACACAGCAGCCTACAGTCGGCACACAGGACCCCTACACCATTGTTTGGGGACCCAATAACACACTTTGCTAACAGTTTTACCGACTGGGCAAATTCCCAACTTGTGTCCCGCGCAGATGACGTCATTTCGTCGACGCCCCCCGGTGGCGCGGGCCCGTCCTCCGATGATGACGTCATCAACAAGGAATTTTTGGGGGAAGATTCGTTTTCTCAGCCATTTTCAAATGACAATAACATTAATAATAATATACAAAAGTATCAGGATATTTTTTCTTATTATTCTAGTCAACCTCAGTCACCTAGTTTTTCTTCTAACCCACCGTTTAAACCTCATTCTCTGCCCAAGTCCAAGGTTTTTTCTCCCTTTTCAAAGGGACACTCTGGACAATATAGAGGGGAGAGGTCTGCCCGCCTCCAAACCTCCCACCACCCTCCCTTATGGTCAGTCCCTGACCACAGGGAACGGGTCTGGGATTCCCGTCTGGAGGGGGGGGCTATGGCCTATAGCTGTGTTGCGGAGGTAGGGCAGACGCTACCTGTTCTTAAAACTGCTAAACAAAAACCTCCATGTAGGCCACCTTTACCTGTTTTTCGGCCCGCAAAACGCTTAGCTCCTCCTAGTAGACCTCCTCCACCTGTGTTCTCCCCGGTCAAGTCACGCCCTCTTAGACCTCCTCCACCTGTGTTCCGTCTGAGCCCCAGTGTTACTGTAAGTCCTAGTCTTTGTCCTAGTCCTTGCCCGAGCACCAGTTTGATTGTTAGTCCCAGTCCTTGCCCAAGCCCTAGTTTGACCGTTTGTCCTAGTTCTTGCCCAAGCCCTGGTATGACTGTAAGTCCTGGTCATTGCCCAAGCCCTTCTCAAAGCACTAGTGTGATTGTAAGTCCTGGTCCTCTCTCAAGTCCTTGCCCGAGTCCTAGTGTTTGTCTTATCACTCATCATAGTCCTAGTCCTGCTCACAACCAGTCCCCTAGTTCTCCTCGGCAGACCCCTGTGCCTGCTCCTCGGCAGACGCCTGTGCCTGCTCCTCGGCAGACCCCTGTGCCTGCTCCTCGGCAGACCCCTGTGCCTGCTCCTCGGCAGACCCCTGTGCCTGCTCCTCGGCTGAAGCCGACACCTGCTCCTCGGCTGAAGCCGACACCTGCTCCTCGGCTGAAGCCGACACCTGCTCCTCGGCTGAAGCCGACACCGGCTCCTCGGCTGAAGCCGACACCGGCTCCTCGGCTGAAGCCGACACCGGCTCCTCGGCTGAAGCCGACACCGGCTCCTAGTCTGGTTCTCACACCGGCTCCCAGTCTGGTTCTCACACCGGCTCCCAGTCTGGTTCTCACACCAGCACATGACTCTGACCTGGTTTTCACGCCAGAAGTAGACTCTGACCTGGTTTTCACGCCAGAATTAGACTCTGACCTGGTTTTCACGCCAGAATTAGACTCTGACCTGGTTTTCACGCCAGAATTAGACTCTGACCTAGTTTTCACGCCAGAATTAGACTCTGACCTGGTTTTCACGCCAGAATTAGACTCTGACCTGGTTCTCACGCCAGCACAAACTCCAAGGCTGGAGCCCACTCCGGTACCAGCACCACGACAGGTACCGGTGCCAGCTCCGCGCCGCCAAGCACCGGTGCCAGCTCCGCGCCGCCAAGCACCGGTGCCAGCTCCGCGCCGCCAAGCACCGCCGACGACGGGGCTGGAGCCCACACCAGCGCCGACGACGGGGCTGGAACCCACACCAGCACCACCGACGACTACGCCTGCATTCACGTCGATGACGACTCCTGCGGCTCCCAGGCCGCCTCCGACGACTCCTGCGGCTCCCAGGCCGCCTCCGACGACTCCTGCGGCTCCCAGGCCGCCTCCGACGACTCCTGCGGCTCCCAGGCCGCCTCCGACGCCTTCTTCGGCTGCAGCACCCGCATCATCCTCGCCAGCTGCACTCGGGCCTGCTTTGGCTGCAGTCCCCGCACCCTCGTCTGCTGCTTCCAAGCCTGCTGGGATTTCGGTGCTGAGGCGTCGTCCACCACGTCGATCACGGGCGTGGCCTCTGCGAGGTCATCCTCCTCGCCAGATACTCCCTCCTCCATGTCCGCCACGGATGTGGCCGTGCCCGGGTCGTCCGCCTCGCCGGGCACCTCATCCTGCGAGGCGGCCACTAATGTGGCCTTTTCGAGGTCGCCCGCCAAAACTTTTTCGGCAGCAGCGTTCCACCCGCCGCCGCCACATGATGTGTCCTCGGTGGATTCGGGGACATGCGATCTGGCGACCCTCCACCGTGGACTCCCTCCGCCCTCCCTTCGTTTGTGAACTTTCTGGTTTTGGGGAGGGGGTTCAAGTTTTTGTTTGTTTTTTAAGACATCTGGTATCTGTCTTTTGTTGGGGGGGAATACTGTTGCGATCTGCTGCTCAGATCTTCACGTGTTTGTTTTTTCATTCTCTGTCTGACCCGTTTATTTCCTGTTTTTATCCATCACTATGGTTACACATCAGTCCACCTGTTAGTCTCGCCCCGCACACCTGCTAATAATTATCACCCTCCTATTTAAGCTCACCTTTTCTGTTCACTCATTCTCGGATCCTAATTTGCCCACGCGCATCAGTGACGACTCTCATCATTCGTATGTATTTTCTCGCTAGCTCTCACGCCAAGCCACTTTATTGTCTAGCTTTCATGCTAAATGTTTTTGTTTACTCTTTCTCTTTACACCAGTATTTTTGTTCATAGACTTTTGTTATTAAATAAATACCTTATATCTTACTTTTGCTGTGTTCTGCTTCGACGCATCCACGGGAAAACCACACCGGCATTGCCATGCCGAAGAAGAGTCTTCACAGAGTTTTTCGAAATGCAGTAACCTTTCTGGGGCATCTTTATGCTGAAGAACGCTGATCAGTGGAACTATTTTGGATTGTTTTATTCAGCCGTAGTCTTTAAACTATATGCAGTTTAATGTAGTTTATTATGTTTACAAACTTCATTTAGAGACACAAATCTACAAGAAGGAGTATGAAGCAATGACCTCGGCTGCTTACTACTCTGACTTTGTTAGATAAATGTGAAATAAAGGAGGCAGCACACGTGTGGAACAAAGGTAAATAACATCAGATATTGTATATTTACGTTATTACATGTAGTAAAAGTAGTCATATTTGTGTAGTTATTAGCCTCAACCCGAGTGAACAGAATGCTAATCCTAACAAGCTAACGCTAATGCCGATCTGTTCCCGTTATCGGCGTGAGATTAACCCTGACATTTATTATCTATATATTGTTATTTACAGCTATATTGTTATTTATAGACCCTCATGAATTCATCATTTATCAAGAGGACGACTTTCTGCCTGTTGGACATTGCGGATAAAAAGCCTGACATTTTATGAACATTTAAGTACACTTTATTTTTGAAGTCATATTGCTTTGTATATTATTGATTTGTATTTAATTTACTTACTTTTTAGTAAAATAAATGTGAACCTATATTTTGTATTTAATTACATGTTAACAGTATAGAAATATAGTAAACCACTCCTCCATACGTCAGCCTGATTTTTATAAACTACCCTGAGCTGTGAAATGCAGTGGAAACACAAACACACTCCTACAGGAACCTATAAATCCAGTGGATCAGAAGTTCCAGGAACCAAAAGTTCAGGCTATTGGTGGTAAAGGGCCTCATGATATCCCCTGATCTGAAACCCACATCAGGGCTAAGAAAAACTCAAAACCAATGATGGGCAAAAGCAAAACTCTTGGGAAGGGGCCGCAGATCAGCTTTGGTATGGTTTATATTCTAATAATACTACAACTGATTAAAAATTGCGGACTTGCGCAAAGGTCTTCGGGTAAACCTCAACCATATATGAAGATATCATCTGACGTAACTAAGGCAACATACTGTATATCACCAAAGTCTCAGATTCCAAACTGTTTTTTTGTGAAAGAGATAAACACGCTTCATAAATGTCTCCACCATACCTCAATGGTTTGGACTCAAACTTCCGGGAGTTATGGGGATCCCAAATACACAAAAAACAGGTTGCAACAGGTGGTTTTACATCAGGGGTGTCAAACTAATTTTAGCTCAGGGGCCGCAAGAAGGAAAATACGTGCACGCGTGAGCCGTACTATTAAAATCATGGCATTAAAACTAAACAATAAAGACGTCAGATTGTTTTCTTTGTTTTAAAATAGAAGAAACATATTCTTAAAATATTACAATAAAAATATAGAAAAAAATACCAGCAGCGGTAAAGTTTAGATCCATGAAGGAAAGAAGAAAGTAGAATGTTTATAAATGAATAAATTTACATAGGCATAAAAATGTGTTTTCTTTTGCATTATTTTTTTTAATGAATTCAGTAAGATTTGACACTCTTTTCCAAAACTCAATATAGAATAAGCTATGACAGGATATAATATTTATCATTTGTTTTCAAAACGGTTACAAAAAAGTGGGACTGTGTGACCGCATTTTTATGACTTGATGGGATCCCTGGGATCCCATTTTGAAAATTCCTAGCACCAGCACTGATGGGAGTATCGGTGCATGCAAAACAGCAGCAGGTGGCTGTGGCCTGTGGGCTGGTCCCAATACTAATCAAATATCATTGACTTTGACACCCCTATTTTATATAATAGGCCCCCTTTCGATAAATAAAATGTTTTTTTTTAAACAATATTTTTAGCTAATTTAGACTCACACAAAAGTACTGAAAACCGGTACCATTGAGTTCCAGTATCGACCACAATGTACTGGAAGTTGCTACCGTATCAATTCAAATGTGAAAGGTACCCATCTTTACTAACAAGACATTACCATGAATTGATTAACGTGGACCCCGACTTAAACAAGTTGAAAAACTTATTGGGGTGTTACCATTTAGTGGTCAATTGTACGGAATATGTACTGAACTGTGCAATCTACTAATAAAAGTATCAATCAATCAATCAATCAATACTTGTACAATATCAGGTTGATGAGTTTGCATTCATCCATCCATCCATCCATCCATCCATCCATTTTCTACCGCTTGTCCCTTTTGGAGTCGCGGGGATTGCTGGAGCCTATCTCAGTTGCATTCGGGCAGAAGGCGGTGTACACCCTGGACAAGTCGCCACCTCATCGCAGGGCCAACACAGATAGACAGACAACATTCACACTCACATTCACACACTAGGGCCAATTTAGTGTTGCCATTTGCATCGAAATAAAAGACCAGTGGTGTGGTTACCTCTGTTTACGTTGGCACCGGTGCCTTTATGTAACTGGATTTTGGTGCCCATCCCTAGGGACTAGTCTTGTCCCGATACCGTATTTTAGTACTGGAACCAAAATGATTTACTTTACTTTTCTGTACTTTGGTTTTTTTTCTAAATAAAGGGACCACATAAAATTGCATTATTGGCTTTATTTTAATGTACATTAAAACTATGTTGCTTATTGCAAGTTTGTCTTTAAATAAAATAGTGAATACACAAGACAACTTGTCTTTTAGTAGTAAGTAAGCAAACAAAGGCTCCTAATTTAGTCTGCTGACATATGCAGTAACATATTGTGTCATTTATCATTCATTATTTTGTCAGAATTATTAAGGACAAGTGGTAGAACATTTATTAAGCTATTTGTTGATTTACTGTTAATATCTGCTTACTTTCTTATTTAACATGTCTTATCTACACTTCCTCTGCTCGTAAATCAGCAATGGCACGATGTGAAGACAAAGGGGAAGCCGGGGGGTGGTGGACCGGTACTTTTCAGGGGCGGTATAGTACCGAATATAATTCATTAGTATCGCGGTACTATACTAATACCGGTATACCCTACAACCCTGCAAGGGACAAGTCATGTGTAATAATCAGGCTACCTCAAACAATAAAATAGGATGCGCTGTGCTTTACCCAGGCCTTGTTTCAAACATCAGGTGCACCTACAGCAGGGGTCACCAACGCGCTGCCCGCGGGTACCAGTTCACCAGTAAGAACCGGATGAGTCGCCCGCTTGCCTGTTCTAAAAATAGCTCAAATAGCAGCACTTACCAGTGAGCTGCCTCTATTTTTTTTTTTTAATTTATTTACTAGCAAGCTGGTCTCGCTTTGCTCGACATTTTTAATTCTAAGAGAGACAAAACTCAAATAGAATTTGAAAATCCAACAAAATATTTTAAAGACTCGGTCTTCACTTGTTTAAATAAATTCATTCATTTTTTTACTTTGCTACTTATAACTTTCAGAAAGACAATTTTAGAGAAAAAAATACAACGTTAAAAATGATTATAGGATTTTTAAACTTATATCTTTTTACCTTTTAAATTCCTTCCTCTTCTTCCCTGACAATTTAAATCAATGTTCAAGTAAATTTATTTTTTTTAATTGTAAAGCATAATAAATACATTGTAATTTAATTCTTCATTTTACTTTCTGTTTTTTCGACAAAGAATATTTGTGAAATATTTCTTCAAACTTATTATGATCAAAATTCAAAATAATTATTTGTCTTTGTTAGAAATTTAGCTTGGTCCAATTTTTTTATATATTTTAACAGAGTGCAGATTGGATTTTAACCTATTTAAAACATGTCATCTAATTTCTAAAATTAATCTTAATCAGGAAAAATGACTAATGATGTTCCATAATTTTTTTTTTTCAAAAAGATTCGAATTAGTTAGTTTTTCTCTTCTTTTTTTCGGTTGAATGATTAATTTTAAAGAATCGAAATATATTTATAAAAATATTTATCTGTTTATATATGTATTTATTGTGAGAAATAATTAAGAAGATCAGTGTTTCCACAAAGATACATATCATTAATTATTAATAATAACATAGAGTTAAAGGTAAATTGAGCAAATTGACTATTTCTGGCAATTTATTTCAGTTTGTATCAAACTGGTAGCCCTTCGCATTAATCAGTACCCAAGAAGTAGGTCTTGGTTTCAAAAAGGTTGGTGACCCCTGACCTGCAGCATACAGACTGCACTTCAGTTCAGTATATAGACTTGTCGGGACACAAATCTAACCTTACCCAGGCCTGGTTTCAAACATCAGGTGCACCTCCAGCATACAAACTTCACCTCAATACAGTATAAAGACTTGTAAAGACACAAACCTAACCTTGGGAAATAACGATCCCACCACCAAGTAATGCAAGTTTGTTTGAGCATATGAGCCGCAAGTTGCTTGTCTTAATGTAAACGCAACCCACTGTTTACAGAGTGTCAAGTGATCAAATAATTATAGCACGCGGCCTTGACTGGAGACGGTTTTCTTGCTATTCTTGGTCGGCAGAGTGTCCGTAGCAGGGACTGTTATGCCTGCTCCGCTTGTTGCGATGCCACCGTGGCAGTGCAACGCAACCTTTTTCCATGGCCGCCAAGACCAACCCCAACACGTACAAACAGGAACAACAATCTAAGACCAAACAAAAACAAAAGCACAGGGATGTACACACGGGCGGTGGTTAACAAAAAAAGTGGCTGATGTCAGTGTCGTTTGGCCCGACACCTTGCGGGTGACAGTGCTGTTTGCAGGCGTCGGTAAGCTACGATAGCACGGCCACAAAGGACAAAGACGGCCTTCATGTGGCGTTCATTCAGCCCCGGAGACTACTTCTGGTTTTGTGTGTGTCTGGAACTGGGAGCTAAGGTGGCAGTGAGACGCCAAGGTCCCAAGAAATGGAGCACAGGGGTTAGTTACTGACTTTTACTGGAGTTTACGCTGTCCTCTTTTTTCCCGCCGCTATACATTTAAGTGCAATATTGTATGTTTTCCACTTTACTTGGGTAAAGTTTCAGTAAATTCTATAATTACCAAGACAAGGCCATATCTGAGGCATGTTTTGGTTGCATCGATTCAATACCTTTCACTGCTCGGGAGGAAATATCAGTTCCTAGATCAAAATATAATTTTGTCTGGAGGCTGAAACTCGAGGCCCTGCAAAAACAAAATGTTGTCTTGTCATGTTAGTGACATTATGTTTTCTTTCTTCATTCCATCGCTCCCTTCAATGTGTTTATGTAACAGAGCCATGAACGCTCGCACAAACTGTCTTCTGAATTAACCAGACTGATTTGAGGCCTGCTCTTGAAATGACATTATTAATTAAAGGCTAATTGGAGTTATGCAAACAGCAGATCATATTCATGTTTTTTCCCCCCACCAAGTTTCCCAGACAGTGGCAGATGGAGGTGAGGGGTAGACGAAAGGAGCTGTGTGCAAGTAAATTATGTGATACCTGAGGAACATTTCACAACATAGTTTCTGGGGGGAAAAAACACCCCAAAAAACACAGGTCTTGAGAGGAAAAAAAAATGCAATTTACAGTTTGAGCTGGCCTGATAATACAATTTGCTGTACAAACAAATATATATTAAAAATATTCATTAATATTGCAGATAAACAATATAATTGTCAGAATTATTTCAAGACCGAATGAAGCATGTGTCATGTCTCCAAGTACCTCAAATGGGAACTTGTCTGGGAGAAGAAGTAATGGTTGTTCTCTTATTATCAAACATGCCCAGTGATTTACTCATAAAAAAGGTTAGATTTGTATGCATCACTTTGCTTTATATTTGTTTATCTAAAGTGGTGTCAAACTCAAATACAGAGTGGGCAAAAATTTAAAACTGAACAAAGCCGCAGGACAAGGTTGAACAAGTTAACCTTTAATGGACCCAAAAAAGTTTTGCATTGAATATTGAACAAGCAAGGCGTATATAACTTTATAGTGACATGCAAAATAAATGTTCAAATAATAATAATAATTAAAAATATCAATTGCATATCAAATAACATTTAAATAAAAATTGAATGCCTCTTTTCTATTTGCAGCCTTCTGGGGTGAATATCAAAATAAACATTTTCCACAGGCTAATAATACATTTGACACCCATGATCTAAAGACTTCAATCAGGGCAACTGAACCTGTTTATTTTTCTTGAAGATGTTTCATCTTTCATCCAAGTCCAAATCCTCAGATAGACTATGTAGTGACAATCTTTCCAGATACTTTGTCACAATCGCTCATGACAAATGTTATTAGTTTCTGGTATTTTTTTAATTTTTTATCCCATGCTCATATTTTGGTTTCAATTTACTGTTTGCCTCCTTTTTGCCACTACTTCCCCTGTCTGAGCACTGACTCCCTAAACAGAATCCTAGGGTCACAACAAACAACCATGACAAATTCCAAGCTCAGCTACACCGGAATATAACACACGTTTTGTTCAAAACTTTTTTGAACTGAATGATCCTGAAATGTTCTATAAATGTATTTTGCATGACAAAGTCTTCTTAGGTCAATCAATTGATCGCCGCTCATCCGAGTAGACTTCAGTTTTTGCTCATAGTCTTAGATCTTAGATCTTAGTAGCTCCTGCACCACCAAGAGCTAATGCAACGACATTTCGTTCATATTTTTACTGTGAAGTTCAAATTTGAATGACAATAAAAAGGAAGTCTAAGTCTAAGACTGGTCAGATCTAGTCAAAGTCTAGAGAAAATCATGTTATTGTAATATTGAGATCCGAGTTAAAAATGTCCACATTTTGAATTTCCGTTTGTTATTTAAGTAGAATGGTCGACCCTGCAACCAAACCATTTGAGCACTCTTGTCTTAAGGCCCATGAAGCAGGACATCCAAAGTTTAGACAACTTAAAAGGCAGAGTTTCCCGCAAAAAGTTGGTATTTTAAATCGTGAACCCAGAGGATGTTGGACTACATTTTCGGAGGTTCATTGAGAGTGATACCAAGTAAAAACCAGTGGCGGGCCATGCGTTTCCAATCTAGGCCTTCAGTGATGTCCGATTTCAATGATTACCTCCCCAAATACCATAATTTATGTCACCACATGACCATTGCTGGAGAATACTATACAGGAACACATTTACACCCCAACGGTCCATTGAACCACATCAACAATGTATTAAAAGTATCTTTTTTCTTTTGGCGTATTTAAAAATCAATTAAAGTGCATCAGCATGTAAAACATATCTTTTGTGGTACTGTCAAAATTTAAAAATGCAAAAAACATTAAAAGTGAAAAAATAAAATATTTGAGCTAACAATTATTAGGATCTATTTAACGTCGTTTAAGGCAGTGGTACCGCTCATCGTCAGCTCATTCGAGTGGAAATGGCGAGAAATTTCCCCATTTCATCACCAGGACAGCTGAGCTTGCTTCCGGGGTTGGCCGACATAGTCTCACAAGATGTAGTTTCTCATTAAATATCCTTCTTGAAAATGGCCTTTCAAATATATATTTGCCCCCTAATCAACGTTTTGTTCTCCTTCTCTGCTATCATGGTCTGACTGCATCGCAACACTTCCTGCTTTGCTGCTAAATTGAAACTTGTGAACGGATACTCACTTTGGAATGACAAGTGAGTATCTAATCAAAGTCTCGTAACAGTAACGTGACTATGACAGTAACATCAGGCTACTTAGATAGTCTACTGTCAACAACTTGTGATCTGATTGGCTATCACAACGGTCTCTCGACTATGTGTTCACAAATTCCTCCACAAACAGTCCCGATGAGTATCCAATTACAGGATGTGTAAATTTCACGTTCAACGTGAGGCCTTACTGACAACAAGTCGTGATCTGATTGGCTATGGCAATTATCTATCAACTGTATGTCCGTGTTCACTTACAGTGCACGGGCGCCCGCATTGTTGATTCTGAAGACCTGTGGCAGATTTGGTACAGCATGGGAACATAAGTTAGCTAAATTCTGATTGAATACAAACTAAAAACAAAAGCACTGGAAGGAGCATAATTGGACATGAAGAGAATATGTCAACTTTTAAATATTTAGAGAAAGAAAATTAAAAAAATATTTTCATCTTTAATTATGATCATGATTTCTGGCCAGCAGACAAGGCCTTGGTGGCCCTGACGGCCCACCACTGATAAAAACCTAAAAAAGAAAAAAAAACATCCCTGCAGCTTTGGAGTGATTATGAATGATTAGATCCACTAAAGCTCTTTCCATACTTGTTTCCCCATTTCTCTTGATCTCCATCCATCAGAGATAACCCTTTGTTTATTCGGAAATGATGCACATCGAAGAGAAGCTCCTGGCACCAGAAGGAGACTAAATCTCTGTGGTGTTGAAACGCTGTCTGAGTTAGTGCAGTGGCTGAACTGCGGCTGCCCACCTACATCCTGCACACTGGCAGTATCGGTCGCATGAGGCTTGATAAGAACGTCCTCACAGACTCGCTCCATGCGACTATCGCTTTGATATAAATAGCTGCAGAAAATGGAGCAGCTCAGACCATTGCATCATTCAAGATGCTGAGAAACATCCAAGTAAGGTGGGGATGTCAAAGTCAAATCAGAGGGCCAAAAAAACAAGTGCCGGACTGGTTCAATGTTTATTAAGACATATTAAAACTAGAAGAGGCAATTCCTGAAAGAAATGTGTGTGAATGCTCCAATGCTGAAGTTGACTGAAATGCTGACAGAATGCAGTATGAATGTAAGAATAGCTTGAACGTTGTAATGGTTTTAAAGTTGAAGAGTTTGAATTTCCAGGAAAAACTGAAATTGGTTTGGAACTTGGGAAAGTATTACTTGGATGAGTGGAATGTGTTAAAGGTAGAAAGGCTTGAATCGGTTGAAAAATGTGGAAATTGTGGATGTTTAAAAATGGTTAATTAATCTTAAATGGAGAAAATGTCTCTGAAAACTGGGAATTCTTGAAAATCCGGGATTTTTTTTTTAATTGTTGAAAGAGAGCACACAAGTTTGATCAGGCTTAATATTTTGGAGTTGGAAAAGTTTGCATCAGATGAAAAATGTTGGATTTGTGGTATTTGGAAAAATGTCCCATTCATTTCATCTGGAATTTCGGGAAAAGCGAGAATCTTTTCAAAAATGTTAAAAGACTTGAATGTTATGAATGAGTTTAAATGGTTGGTGTTGGTATTTTTCGATTCGGTCAAGAAATGTTGAAGTAATAACATTTTTAATGGGATTAAGGAATTTCAGGAATTTTGGGAAAACATTTTTTAATTCAAGTACCCCCTAATCAGAGCAAAGCATTTTTGGTTGAAAAAAATAGATAAAGAAGTAAAATACAGCACTATGTCATCAGTTTCTGTTGTATTAAATTGTATAACAGTGCAAAATATTGCTCAATTGTAGTGGTCTTTCTTGAACTATTTGGAAAAAAAGATATAAAAATAACTAAAAACTTTTTGAAAAATAAACAAGGGATTCAATTATAAATAAATACTTCTACACATAGAAGTAATCATCAACTTAAAGTGCCCTCTTTGGGGATTGTAATAGAGATTCATCTGGATTCATGAACTTGATTCTAAAAAAAATTTCACAAAAAATAAATCTTTAACATCAATATTTATGGAACATGTCCACAAAAAATTTAGCTGACCACAATTAATATTGCATTGTTGCATTTCTTTTCACAGTTTATGAACTTACATTCATATTTTGTTGAAGTATTATTCAATAAATATATTTATAAAGGATTTTTGAATTGTTGCTATTTTTAGAATATTTTTAAAAAATCTCACGTATCCCTTGGCCTACCTTCAAGTACCCCCAGGGGTACGCGTACCCCCATTTGAGAACCACTGGTCAAGGGTTTACCCTGCCTTCCGCACAATTGCAACTGAGATAGGCTCCAGCAACCCTGGTGACCCCAAAAAGGGACAAGCGGTGGAAAAATGGATGGATGGATAGATGCATGTCAAACATATATTTATATTGCGTTATCTACTTAAAAATTGTTACATAGGTGCATGGCAAAGTGAAATCCACTCGGTAATAATTTTGCACTATATTTGTGCTGTATGCGTATTTAAAAAACATAAGTGCGTTATGAACAAATATATCTTTCCCATCCTCACTGCAGTTTTGAATGTAACTTAATGAAAGTCACAAACCAATCCTGTTATTTAGATCGTATGTTAAAGACTACATCACAATGTATTTAACTGACATATGCTTTATTTCTTTCTAGCGCCAGATTGCCCTGTACTTTGTGACAAGCTCTCCAGCTATTACTTCAAACTGCACCTTTCTTTGAGCCACAAACCTTCCGTTTTTTTTTATTTGTTTCCCTTCTACATTGACTCTACCCCCATTCCTGTGGGCCTAGACTGATGCAAGGTAAGAGTGACTTGAAATTTCTCACACAGCTCGACAAAACAAATGTTTGCACATCTTTCGATTTTGAACAAGGACGGCTGAAATACAGTCATTTTTCTGAAGATTATACAATTTTGGAGGTTTGCATTCCAAATCTCATTTACAGTACCGCCTGGGCAAGCCACCCCCGCGAACCCGAGAGGGACAAGCGGTAGGAAAAAAAGGATGGACGGATGGACTTCACAGATGGTGAGTGTAAAGTGGAGTGTGGAGTGTGGTGAATTTCAGCTGCCAGTGCTTGGCAAAGGGGCAACTTGGGGGTTTTGAACCTGCCTGACAGTATACATTTATAGTTCTGTAAGACGTTGCCAGGCACTCTTAAGTACACCCCTCGGTTCCTGCTCCATAATAAATAAATCGCTCCAGGCATCTGCATATTCTCACACAAAATGTAGAAAAGATGCAGCCATAACACCACTAATTTTGAGGGGGTTTTTTTCGGTTGGAAACATTTGGTACCGTATAGAAACATAATGCATCAAAATGCCATTTTGATTTTCTAGAATTATATTATTTAATTACTGTATTTTCCGGTTGATAGAGCGTACCCGGATATAATGCACACCAATTAAATTTTAGAGGAAAGAAATGTTTCGCACCGGACTATACGCTGCAAATATATTCGTTGTGGAATTAGTTATTTACACAGAAGGATTTTGTAAATATTTATTTACATACCTTGTTTCCAAACATTGCAGTAAAACGGCTGATCAATCAAAACAGAAGTCAAGGTCTTGGACCCACTAACTACGGCAGGGCTGCGGATATTCAATCTATCAGTGAACCAAAGTTTATTTATAAAGCCCTTAATCACAGGTGCCTCAAAGGGCTGCACAAACCAACAATGACATCTAATGCTAACGATGCCAGCTTGATTACATACACGATAGCATGTACAAATATGCATAAAAACACTTCTATAGACATCACACACGTGACGGTTTAGTAAGTACAAATAGTTTCAGATATATTGTAAAACTTACAAACGTTGCTTGGAGTTATGTATGAAGAATCCGGACGAGTAGAACGCTATGGACAACTAGAAGATGCAACAGCACTTTTACTTCCGGTTGAAAGCACTAAACCAAAGGAAAGGGGTTGCCATGCACTCTGAAGTACACCCCTAGGTTCCTGCTCCATAATAAATAAATCGCTCAAGGCATCTGCATATTCTCACACAAAAAGTAAAAAAGATGCAGCCATAACACCACTAATTTTTAAGAATTTTTTTTCAGTCGGTAACATTTGGTACCGTACAGAAATATATTGAGTCATACTACCATTTTGATTTTCTACAATTGTATAGTTTAATTACTGTATTTTCCGGACGATAGAGCGTATAATCCATACAGTAGACGCACCGGACTATACGCTCCAAATATATACATCGTGAAACTAGTTATTTACACAGGATTTTGTAAATGTTTATTTTATATTTATATAAACAATAACAGAGTGATTTATTTTTTTTAAATCAGAGACTTACTCCCTGATACAAGAAGTTTTTGAGGGAAAAACCCAAATTTTAAATGGGATCCAATAGTAGTTTTTGCTTTTGTTTAGTCATTGTGCACAAAAAAAAATGTGTGTAGCATTTAATAACACATCATTTGATTTACAATAATACTATCCAATTCTAAGTTTTTTTTAAGTTGGTCTACACAAATGTGTAATTGTGTTTACTTTCGTTACTTGCAATACAACATTTTTAGTTTGATTGTCTATTGCGGAGTAGGGAATCAAAATTGGATTGTAAATAAAGCCAAAAAGATTGGGATCAAGATCGGAGGCCGTAGTAATAAATATTTAGAACAGGCCGTTACGAAAAAGACTCTAAAATATGTTTCTGAAATAATCACTTAAAATGTAATGAAATTTAAATTTGAATTCCTTAATTTCCAATTGAATTGCAATTATACTTCCTGTTTGCAACTCAATTCAAATTATATTTGTATTCATGGCATCAAATTGGAATTTGAATTCTCAATTTAGCACATGCTAAATTGAGAAGGTGCACTTTGCACCTGTGCAATATTGCACGTTGTATTGCACTACAGTAAATACTTCATCCTGACCATATTCTTGAACAGTATGATAGTTTGTTAACTGTAAGCTCACTGTCTGTCATTTGGTTATCCATTAAATATCAATTTAGTTTATGCTTAATATGTGCCTAATCTTTTTGTAATCTTTTAATATCGCACATTGGAGTATGGGAGAAACGCAAATTCAGTCTGCTGGATAATGTACCGTTGCATGGTCTGATTGACAATAAATTTGACTTGACTTGACTTAGAATAGAATATAAAGTACTTTATTGATCCCTAGGGGGAATTCAGCACCACAGTTCACTCACAATAAACAATATACACTTAGACTGTATTTAGATTATTCACATGTAAAAAAAAAAACCTATTATACAGCATTATTCACATGTGAATAATATAAATAGTCTATTATACAGCATTATTCACATGTGAATAATCTAAATACAGTCTATTATACAGCATTATTCACATGTGAATAATCTAAATACAGTCTATTGTACAGCATTATTCACATATGAAAAATATAAATACAGTCTATTATACAGCATTATTCACATGTGAATAATATAGTCTATTATACAGCATTATTCACATGTGAATAATCTAAATACAGTCTATTATACAGCATTATTCACATGTGAATAATATAAATACAGTCTATTATACAGCATCATTCACATGTGAATAATGTAAATACAGTCTATTATACAGCATTATTCACATGTGAATAATATATGACTCGACTTGATATCCCAGGATTTTAAAGTTTTTGCATGAACTACAATCAAGTCAGAGCTTGCAGCTTGATACAAAAGAACGAAAATGTCCATTCAATGAAAGTCTTACAAAAAGAGTGCAGCTTTCATCGCTTAAAAGTAAGGACTTACTACAGTCCTTTTTTTCCCTTTTTTTTTAACCAATGTGCATAAAAGTTTTCTACAGGCAAGCAATTCATTGTAAAAACCATTAACAAAATGATTCACAATCAGCAGTCGGGGTCGCCCCTCAAGTTCAGCGCTCACGCTGTGCGTAAGACGCCACGATTAGTGTTGTGCAGAAAGTTACCTTGAGGTGACAGAAAGAGATCTGTCATTGACGCCAGCACACGTACAGTTTAATGAAATCCTCCTTGGGGGTTGCCAGAAGCCATCAGGTCGCTTCCTATAAGGCTATGATTTAGCTGATGGGCTGCCACACACACACATTTCCATATATGACGTCCACTGAACCTTCCTTGGCGCTTCATTCAGATAAAAGCCAAGCCGAGAGAGTGTCAAACTTTTGACGTCAGTAGAGGAGCCTCGGTCATGGCAGGAATCCAGGCAAGATATAAACACACAAATAAAAGGCAGTTGCTCGGACTCAGGGGTTCATTTTCAAGGAAGGCGCACAGTTGGTTGAAACCACATAACGGTCATAAAATGTGGATAAAGCAAAAAGGTCCATCAAACAGGCCCGTGGGTACAATTACAATTCAGCTGAAGCCTAGGAAAATTCTGCATTCATTCAGTAATCAAGTTAGCTGCAGCGCTAATCCGTATAAAATAACATTTATGATAGTAACACGATAGATACAAACTGTGGGCTTTATAATTGTCCGAAACAAGGTTTTGCTTGCCTATCAAATGACGAATACTACTACTAACACACATAGAGCCGTGGTCAAAAGTTTACATACACCTGTAAAGAACATAATATCATGGCTGTCTTCAGTCTCCAATTATTTCAACAACTCAATTTTTTTTGTGATAGAGTGATTGGAACACATACTTGTTGGTTACAAAAAAAACATTCATGAAGTTTCAGTAGAAGCATTTAAGTCTCACCTTAAAACTCATTTGTATACTCTAGCCTTTAAATAGACTCCCTTTTTCGACCAGTTGATCTGCCGTTTCTTTTCTTTTTCTCCTATGTCCCACTCTCCCTTGTGGAGGGGGTCCGGTCCGATCCAGTGGCCATGTACTGCTTGCCTGTGTATCAGCTGGGGACATCTCTGCGCTGCTGATCCGCCTCCGCTTGGGATGGTTTCCTGCTGGCTCCGCTGTGAACGGGACTCTCGCTGCTGTGTTGGATCCGCTTTGGGCTGGACTCTCGCGACTGTGTTGGATCCATTGTGGATTGAACTTTCACAGTATCATGTTAGACCCGCTCGACATCCATTGCTTTCCTCCTCCCTAAGGTTCTCATAGTCATCATTGTCACCGACGTCCCACTGGGTGTGAGTTTTCCTTGCCCTTATGTGGGCCTACCGAGGATGTCGTAGTAGTTTGTGCAGCACTTTGAGACACTAGTGATTTAGGGCTATATAAGTAAACATTGATTGATTGATTGAAAGTTTGGTTCTTTTATGATTTTATTATGAGTCTATTGAAAATGTACGACATCACATGGACACAGATAAGACCTTCTGGAGGAAACAAAAATTGAGCTGTTTGGCCACAATACCCAGCAGCATGTTTGCAGAAATAAGCTTCAGCGCCTCCCGCGACCCTGAAGGGAATAAGAGGTAAAAATATGGATGGATGGATGTTTGGAGGAGAAAAGGTTGAGGCCTTTAATCCCAGGAACACTATGCCTACCGTCAAGCTCTGGGCCTGTTTTGCTGCCAATGGAACTGGTGCTTTACAGAAAGTAAATGGGACAATGAAAAAGGAGGATTACCTCCAAATTCTTCAGGAAAACCTAAAATCATCAACCCGGTGGTTGGGTCTTGGGCGCAGTTGGGTGTTCCAACAGAACAATGACCCCAAACACACGTCAAAAGTGGTAAAGGTAAGGCTAAATCAGGCTACAATTAAGATTTTAGAATGACCTTCCCAAAGTCCTGACTTAAATGTGTGGACAATGCTGAAGAAATAAGTCCATGTCAGAAAACCAACAAATTTAGCTGAACTGCACCAATTTTGTCAAGAGGACGGGTCAAACATTCAACCAGAAGCTTGTGGATGGCTACAAAAAGTGCCTTATTGCAGTGAAACTTGCCAAGGGACATGTAACCAAATATTAACATTGCTTTATGTATACTTTTGACCCAGCAGATTGGGTCCCATTTTCAGTAAACCCATAATGAATCCATAAAATAACTAAACTGTGCTCCAATCACTCTATCACAAAAAACAAGAGTTGTAGAAATTATTGGAAACTCAACACAGCCATGACATTATGTTCTTCACAAGTGTATGTAAACTTTTGACCACGACTGTACATGCTGCATGATAAATACAACAAACAAATTAATCGCCAATCTGTTTATCTAAAAGTTTATTACAGTAACTGAACAGATAAAACATTCTCAGTAAACACAGTTTGACAACCACACCACCAATAAATTAAAAAGCAATCAGTCTTTGCCATTTTGATTTTCTAGAATTATATTATTTAATTACCGTTTTCCGGACGATGGAGCAATCCACACAAAGTAAATTTTAGAAGAAAAAATTATGTTTCCAAATGTTAGCCGCGCCGGACTATACGCTGCAAATATATACATCGTGAAATTTGTTATTTACACAGAAGGATTTTGTAAATGTTTATTTTAGGGGTGGGCAAATTAATGTGTTAATTACGCGTTAACTCATCAATCTATTAACGCTGACAATTATTTTATCGCACATTTGCGTATGTTGTTTACATGCTTTTATTTTGTTAACGCCTTTTCTTAACAAGATGGCATCTCCCGGATGTACTTCGGCGTGGAGGGGCTCTTGGTAAAGATTGAACTATTGGCAAAAATACTGGACAATTCTGCAAATTTCATGGCTGGCTTACAGCGTGGTCACTCCGGGATCACTTACGACCGCCAGACAATTCTGGATGTGGATTGATCGGGCCGTTTTGGACTGAATGACGCGTGCTTGCTAGACCGGCTAGCTAGCACGGGAATACTTTACATCTAGCGGCTTGTGAAGCAGCGGAGTATTTGTGTTGTCTGTCTATTTATGAATAATGCAGACGAGGCGTGTTGGCTGAGTTCTTAACGTTTGCTTTCAGAGCGTGCATATCACAACATACAAGATGCCGTCATGGCGACACAACCTATACCGGGCTACCGCGCATGCTCGTCACTCCTGTTGCATGCTGGGTAGGGTAGTTCTTTTTTTCCCTGGCTCATAACATCACAATATAGTACCATGTATATGCGTTCAGTTTATCAAAGCACCAAGCAAACAATCGGAAAATTCCCATCATATCAATTCCTAGATATGGTCATAATTATTTTAAGTGCACTACGCAGAATAAACACAACATTATTAATATTGCTACTACGGATAATTTGATCAAAAATTCCCTAAAACAGCCCACTACCTATAATATAGGTTTTTTAAACACAAGGTCCCTGATAAAAATAAATTTTTCTGCTGTTACCTCAGAAATTGCCTGTTCAGATGTTATGATTGTGGCTCAGAGATTTGTATGTAGATTATATTTATTTTCCATAACAAACAGGATAACTTAAATACCCTGGCAGTGGCAATAAGCTTAAATGTTTGTATTTACATTTTTTGAGTTGACTTTTATAAAATATGCTATTTAACTGCTACTGTTTAACAAGGACTGATTTAAATTGTGTTTGCACAACAAATGTTTTGGCGCTTTTGTTCATGTGAGGGAATATTCCAATAAAGGTGCACTACACACTACTTTTGAATTCATTATTGGGCTTTGCGTATACAATGCAGTTAATCGCGATTAATCGGAGAAATAGTGCGATTAACTTCGATTAAAATTTTTAATCGTTGCCCAGCCCTAGTTTATTTACATACCTTGTTTCCAAAGGTTGCAGTAAAACAGCTGATCAAACAAAACAGAAGTCATCGTCTTGGACCCACTAACTGCGGAAGGGCTGTGGATATTCAACCTATCTGTTAACCAAAGTTTATTTATAGAGCCCTTAACCACAGGTTCCTCAAAGGGCTGCACAAACCAACAACAACATTGAATGCTAACGATGCCAGCTTGATTACATTATGATAGCAAATACAATAATGCATAAAAACGCTTCCACAGACATCACACATGTGACGGTTTAGTAAGTACGAATAGTTTTCGATATATTGTAAAACTTACAAACGTTACTTGGAGTGATTAATGGAAAATCCAGACGAGTAGAAACGCTATGAACGACTAGAAGATAGAACAGCACTTTTACTTCCGGTTGAAAGCACTAAACCGAAGGAAATACCATTGACGTTCACCTCGCAGCACCAGCAGTGTGCGAACTCTTCCAAAAGATGTCACTACAGGACAAACAATAACACACCTTTTTAGTGTCTCTGCTTATGTTTAATGAAAACTATTAGTTGAACACAAAACATCATGGCTATTCGCGAAGAAAAATCCAAAAATTAGCCTCACCGTTTTATAAAGAAAGAGGAGGCTTAACCTTCTGTAGATGTACTCATAATGATAGCTATAATCAATATTATTAATATAGTAATGATGAAATATGTATTATAGTGAGTATGTGGGGTTTGGCCAATTAGAAGGCTAATATTATTATTATCAAATGGGTAATATTAAAGACCAAAATGGGCCCAGACAATCTTGTTTAAGACCACACGATAGGGCCTTGAATGTTTTGGAATCCATCCATCCATCCATTTCCTTCCGCTTATCAGAGGTCGGGTCACGGGGGCAGCAGCTTAAGCAGAGAAGCCCAGCCTTCCCTCTCGCCAGCCACTTTGTCCAGTCTCTCTCAGGGGATCCCGGGGCGTTCCCAGGCCAGCCGGGTGACATAGTCTTCCCAACGTGTCCTGGGTCTTCCCCTTGGCCTCCTGCCGGTCGGACGTGCTCTAAACACCTTTCTAGGGAGGCGTTCGGGTGGCATCCTGACCAGATGCCCGAACCACCTCATCTGGCTTCTCTCGATGTGCAGGAGCAGCGGCTTTACTTTGAGCTCCTCCCGGATGGCAGAGTTTCTCTGAAGGAGAGCCCCACCACCCTGTGGAGGAAACTCATTTCAGACACTTGTACCATAACCCAAAGCTCATGAGCATAGGTGAGGATGGGAACGTTTATCGACCGGTAAATTAAGAGCTTTTCCTTCCGGCTCAGCTCCTTCTTCACCACAACGGATTAATACATCGTCCGCATTACTGAAGATGCCGCACCGATCCACCTGTCGACCTCACGATCCACTCTTCCCTCACTGGTGAGCAAGACTACGAGATACTTGAACTCTTCCATTTGGGGCAAGATCTCCTCCCCAACTTGGAGATGGCACTCCACCCTTTTCTGGGCAAGAACCACGGACTCATCCCAGTTGCTTCACATTCGGCTGCGAACCGATCCAGTGAGGTATGTCCATCCATCCAGGGGGTACACCCTGGACAAGTCACCAACTGAGTGAGATATGTTTTGATCCAAATATAAAACGACCCCGAATTCAAGAAAAAACCCTCTTTATCAAAACATGTTTTTGGAAAGATATTTGTTCCGACATATTATAGTAATCCTAAAATGTTTTTGGCTATCTTGTCCAACAACCTTTGAGACCCAGCAACACAGTCAAACAGATTATTGATTCGCTATAAGTTTGCACAAATAAATCTGTAGATCCCGAATATTCTTCTTTGTCCCACGCGCCATTAGACCAGTGGTTCTCAAATGGGGGTACTGGAAGGTATGCCAAGGGGTACGTGAGATTTTTTTTAAATATTCTAAAAATAGCAACAATTCAAAAATCCTTTATAAATATATTTATTGAATAACACTTCAACAAAATATGAATGTAAGTTCATAAACTGTGAAAAGAAATGCAATAGTGCATTTTTCAGTGTTGACAGACAGATTTTTTGTGGACATGTTCCATAAATATTGATGTTAAAGATTTAATATTTTGTGAAGAAATGTTTAGAATTAAGTTCATGAATCTAGATGGATCTCTATTACAATCCCCAAAGAGGGCACTTTAAGTTGATTACTTCTATGTGTAGAAATCTTTATTTATAATTAAATCACTTGTTTATTTTTCAACAAGTTTTTAAGTTATTTTTATATCTTTTTTTCCAAACAGTTGAAGAAAGACCACTACAAATGAGCAATATTTTTGCACTGTTATACAATGTAATGAATCAGAAACCGATGACATAGTGCTGTATTTTCCTTCTTTGTCTTTATTTTCAACCAAAAATGCTTTGCTGTGATTAGGGGGTACTTGAATTTAAAAAAAAAATGTTCACAGGGCGTACATCACTGAAAAAAGGTTGAGAACCACGGTATTAAACAATCCAACTTTTACCTGGGGAAAACTTAGCTGATATTCTGGTCAATACATTTATAATCATCATTAAGTTTTAAAGTAAAAATCATTTAAAGTTCCGAACAATCGTCTTCTAAAATTGCAGATTTTTCACAACATTTCGAACACATCCAAATTTTATAGCGCTAGTAATTATCGGGATGTTTGTATGCACATGCTTGCAGCTTGTTGCATTTACTGGTGTACACTGGGGGAGGGGTGAGGGGGCGCCTCCATGAATTTAACACAGCCTCCCACTCAGGAAGAAGGCCCAAGATAACACCCCAGTCGAGTGGATGTTTGCTTTAAGCCACATGCATTATGCATGTCCTCTCACTGTACAAGTGCACACGTGTCTAAAGGCTCCCATCGCCATCTATCCAGTTGACAGATCTGCTTCCAAGGTGCAGCCGTCCCTTAAGGAGACCTGTCCTCAATATAAAAGAGGAAATGCATCGTGACACTAATGAGGCCATAGAAGGAAAAAAAAAAAAGCTCCAGTATCAAGTCAGGCTCTTTTTATTGGCAACACTTGGTGGGATTTACAGATTAATTTTATCCGTCAAATAGTCTTTACAAAGACCACGTTGTGCTGGAGTGTATTGTACCGGTGTTATTATCACTCTTTGACTTGCAAGCCATTCTTAGGAATGCATGTGTGGAAAAATGTAAACATGGTATCTTTCTGGCCCGCTCAGCATAAAACCTTATTTAAGGAATTGTTATTTTTGCAAACAAAAATTAGGTAAATACATTCTTAAAAGCGATACCTATTATGAGTTTATCTTTTTTGGCGTATTATTGTTTTTATGAAGTTGTATACTGTTTTAAACAATGTAAAATGCATGAGGTCCATGCATTTTTCATACAGTTTCGGATGCCTATGTTCGTGAGGTTTTGCAGTCTGGCTACGTTGTGACGTCACAGTGAGGTGGCCATGCTTATTTACAATTTAAGCAAAGCTCTTCAGGCGGTGAGAAAACAAAAAAATCTTATCATTAAAGTATTATTTTGCACATAAAAAAAGGAGTGCAACGTGCAATTTTTAGGTAATGCACTTTAAATGGATCGAAGAGTACCTAATGTTCTGACTAAGTGAATGTATGTAATGTTTATAAAGAATATTTCCGACCGTGTCTGAAAAAAAAAAAATAGCAGTTAAGGCGTTAAGATGCATGCATGCATACATGCATAAATGTAGACTTTTTTGATTTTGATTGATTGATACTTTTATTAGTAGATTGCACAGTTCAGTACATATTCCGTACAATTGACCACTAAATGGTAACACCCGAATAAGTTTTTCAACTTGTTTAAGTTGGGGTCCACATTAATCAATTCATGGTGGTGTCTACAACAGATATAGATGTTATATTTGATAAGCATTGTAGAGTCTTCTCAAATTTACCGTATTTTCCAGACCATACGGAACACCAGATTATAAGGCGCACTGCGGATTAATGTTTTATTTTTTTTTAACTGTTATTAATATATAAGGCGCACCGGAATATAGGGAGCATTAAAAAGAGTCTTTTTTTTTTTTCTTTTCTAAATGTAAAACACTTCCTTGTGGTCTACATAACATGTAATGGTGGCTCTTTGGTCAAAATGTTGCATAGATTATCAATCAATCAATGTTTATTTATATAGCCCCAAATCACAAATGTCTCAAAGGACTGCACAAATCATTACGACTACAACATCCTCGGAAGAACCCACAAAAGGGCAAGGAAAACTCACACCCAGTGGGCAGGGAGAATTCACATCCAGTGGGACGCCAGTGACAATGCTGACTATGAGAAACCTTGGAGAGGACCTCAGATGTGGGCAACCCCCCCCCTCTAGGGGACCGAAAGCAATGGATGTCGAGCGGGTCTAACATGATACTGTGAAAGTTCAATCCATAGTGGCTCCAACACAGCCGCGAGAGTTAAGTTAAAGCGGATCCAAGACAGCAGCGAGAGTCCCGTCCCATCTTCAAGCCGCTGTCTGACAGTCGCTTCAGGATGCGCCTTTTTGGGGGCGCTCTTATTTACGTGGCTCACCTTCGGCAGCGTCTTCTCCCCGTCATCTTTGTTGTAGCGGTGTAGCGTGCAAGGACGAGAGTGGAGGAAGTGTCAAAAAATGGAGCTAACTGTTTTAATGACACTCAGACTTTACTTCAATCAATAACGGAGCAGCATCTCCTCATCCGGAAAAAACAACACTGGAAATGTGTCCCATAAAAAAACGTCCGACCAGAACTCTAATAACTAAAGTTCCTTGGGTGAATAATGTAAACTCACTACACCGGTATGTTTTAGCGCATTCACGGCGAGTTTATTGACAGATATAAGAAAGAACTTTACACTACTTTATATAAAAATTAAAACAAAGGAGGATGAATGTCCCATAACGAAAAGATAGAGACAAAGAAGAAGCTTATTGACGGACTAAAAGGCGCAATTTTGCAGGATTTATGCATATCCCAAATACAGATCAGCAGGTACCAGAAGGTAAGAAAAGTTGCTTCTGCATTATATTGCAAAACAGAACGCCAGATAATAGACTTACCTTATATACACACCATAATAATACTTTTATGTTGAAGCACATCAATTGGTGCGGCTTCATAGCGTACCAAAGTCGTACCAAAACATTTTAATAGATTTTATGAGCGCCGTGTGTAATTTTCTATATTTTTAATGGAACATGTAAAATGTTTGTGTTGTTTACTTGTGTCATAGTCCCATCATAGTGCATAGTATCTCTTATGTTTGACTGCCATCTACCTGTCACAGTTATCATTACACCATGTACCAAATAAAATTGCTTCGAGGTCCGTAAGTAAAACCAGATTTATTCCATCCATTAGGCGAACTGGGTTAAAAGGTGCACTGTCGATTTTTGAGGGGAAAAAAAGGATTTTAAGTGCACCTTATAGACAGTAAATGCATAATAGTGTAAAACTAGGATTGTGTTTTAGTTGAAGTTAATCTATTTTCTTTTTTTGGATTGATTATTATCGTGGGATTTTTGTAAATATTTTTTTTTAAATCCATTTTTAAATCCTATTTTAGGCCAGCACTGCACGTATACGTCGTACGTCAGCATCCGAGATAAGCTTATGTAACCTGCATAGAAAAGGTTTTAGTATCAAATTTATATAGCAAATAATGTGCATTGTGTCATAAGAATCGTGTTGGATCGAGAATCTTCACACAAAGAACCAGAATCAAATCAAACCGTGAAGTGCCCAAAGATTTCCCAAAGATCTCCAGACTCGAACATCTTCCAGACGGACTAAAACAACAGGTTTTAAAAGTGACTGTGGATCAAAGATCATGCAAAATTTCCACTAAGGTATAGCCAATACATATTTTCTTAAGGGTTGGAATTGGGGGTTAAATCTCCAAAATGATTTACGAGCGCGGCCACCGCTGCTGCTCACTGCTCTCCTCACCTCCCAGGGGGTGGAACAAGAGAATGGGTCAAATGTAGAGTGTAATTTCACCACACCTAGTGTGTGTGTGACTATCAGTGGTACTTTAACTTTTACTAAGTGTTTTCATTGTCGATTAAAATCATCATAGGTCCACTTTAAAGGCTTACTGAAATTAGATTTTCTTATTTAAACGGGGATAGCAGGTCCATTCTGTGTGTCATACTTGATCATTTCGCGATATTGCCATATTTTTGCTGAAAGGATTTAGTAGAGAACATTGTCGATAAAGTTCGCAACTTTTGGTCGCTAACAAAAAAGCCTTGCCTGTACCGGAAGAAGCAGACGATGTGCGCGTGACGTCACCGGTGTGAGGGCTCCTCATATCCTCACATTGTTTATAATGTGAGCCTCCAGCAGCAAGAGCTATTCGGACCAAGAAAGCGACAATTTCCCCCTTAATTTGAGCGAGGATGAACGATTTGTGGAAGAGGAAATTTAGAGTGAAGGACTAAAAAGAAAAAAAAATCAATAAAGTTAAAAAAAGGCGATTTTATTGGGAGCGATTCAGATGTTTTTAGACACATTTACTAGGATAATTCTGGGAAATCCCTTATATTCCTATTGTGTTGCTAGTGTTTTAGTGAGTTAAAGAGTACCTGATAGTCGGGGGGGTGTCCACGGGTGTGTTGATGCCAATCTCTGAGGGAAGTCAAGGCAGCTACAGGAGGACAGAAGCTCCGCTGATCTCTGGTAAGAGGCGACTTTTTACCACAATTTTCTCACGGAAACCTGCCGGTTGACAAGTGGTCGGGAACCATGTTCGCTTGACCGCTCTGATCCATAGTAAAGCTTCACCTCCGGGAATTTTAAACAAGGAAACACCGTGTGTTTGTGTGGCTAAAGGCTAAAGCTTCCCACCTCCATCTTTCTACTTTGACTTCTCCATTATTAATTGAACAAATTGCAAAAGATTCAGCAACACAGATGTCCAAAATACTGTGTAATTGCGCGATGAATAAAGACGACTTTTAGACGCAAGTGGTGCTGGCTAATATGTCCCCTCCAACCAATAACGTCACAAACACGCGTCATCATTCCGCGACGTTTTCAAAATTGTAATTCAGTAAACTAAACCGGCCGTATTGGCATGTGTTGCAATGTTAAGATTTCATCATTGATATATAAACTATCAGACTGCGTGGTCGGTAGTAGTGGGTTTCAGTAGGCCTTTAAACCTTATTAAGTAAATATACCCAAAAAGACTGAAGAAAAAGTAAAAGTGAAACAAACGTGAGTACAATATAGGCTCATAAAGCAATAATGGTTATTCGTAAAAGTACTGCAAATAACAAAATTTATTGCGGCGTTGAATGAGCTGCAAATTTAACTACTATTCACATTGTCTCATGCAAGAGGTTAACACTCGTCCCCATTTCTATTTTAGTGGCGAACGGGGAGGCTGGGGGGGCTGCAGCAGACAGCGTGGCGCTGCAAGTCTCCAGCCATGCTAAACCCGACTGTGCTGGTCAAGGAGTTTTACACCTGAATGTGAGCGGGCCTAGAGGGAGGCGGGGATCTGGTCGTACGCCGGCGGACCCCCTACGGCGCCTGTCCGAGTCTCAGCTGTTCCCGCCGCCTGTGCGCCTGTCAAAACACGCGTTTCATTCGCTGCGGCGGCTCGAAGTGAGTTGTGACTTTGACAGTGATAAATGACCCTTATCCATCCAGCATGAATTTGGAACCACAGGACTTACAGTCAGTGTTTGCACAGCGGCACACGTTATAAAATAAAATAGAAAAATGCACTAAGAAATACAGCAAGTATTCTCTTGGTGTTCCTGAAGGGAATAAAATACTGACATGGATTTTTTTCTGAACAGTCATTAACCCCTGCTATAAACACTCTTTGGTGTTATTTAGGGCCACAGCCACTAGGGGCGCCACATAATTATAGCAACCGGTCACTTCAGTAGCTGATCATCAACATGGTCGTATTGCTCTGATTGTTCTAGGATAGGATAGGATAGGTCTTTAATGTCATTGCACAAGTACAACGAAACTTTGTTTTCAGCACAAACCTGTTCAAGATTAGACAAACAAACAGTGTACAGGGTTACAGAACAAGAACGCTGATGAGTTGCCATAAGGCACCTCATCTTCATTCTTTTTTCTTGTTATTGTTTTTATGTTGATATCATCTTGATTTTGTATGTACTTTGTCATATTTTGTTCATTGTGGTACTTTTTCGTCACTTATCGTTTGTCTTTAGTACACTAATGTGTTTTTTATAGGCCATTGGTTCTTTGTTTTATTTTGCAAAAATACATATCTATTTTTATATTGCTCTTTTTATCTTTAGTATGAACATTATTATGTAAACTCTAGGGGTGTAACGGTACAGAAAAATTTTGGTGCGGTACGTAGCTCGGTTCAGAGGTCACGGTTCGGTTAATTTTCCGTACAGTAAGAAAACAACAAAATTTGCAAAATCTTCCACCAAAAATATTTTTCTTAGTGGAATATTTGATGTGAAGTAATCAGAACCTTGGATAGGTCAATAATTCATAATAACATTGATTTTGATCCAATATTATAGAATAGAATGTACTTTATTGATCCCTGGGGGAAATTCAGCACCACAGTTCGCTCACAATACACAAGAATAATAATAAATAATATAATATATATTATATATTATATATATAATATATAAATGATATAAATATATTCTACATATACTACATATACTCTACACATGTTTATGTTTTGAGCAATGACAGTTTGAAAGAAAAAAAACGCTTTGTTTTATTAGTCAGCATTGCAAATTTTTCTAAATGACATTTAATGTTTAAGCTTTTTTATTTCACTTTTGTTATGTTTTTGTTTATTTTAATAGTATTTTTAGAATGTGCCGTGGGCCTTTAAAACATTAGCTGTGGGCTGCAAATGGCCTCCGGGGCACACTTTTGACCCAAAAAATTAATCCGATAAATCTATGGATAAAAAGCAGACGCATGTGTCTCTCCCCCTCCCTTACGAATGCTGCTGCGCGCGCAATTTGTTTTGTTTTTAACCTTAACACTGGACGTACATTGAAAATATACGCAACCATAACTCGAGGTGCTGGACATTTGGGGTGTTTGGGGGGCATGCTAGCAGCGACCGGGCTAGGTCATAGACTGACCATACGTCCTCTTTTCACCGGACATGCTCTATTTTGCGGAGCTGTCAGGGCGGAGTTTCTTTAATGCCTTCAATGTCCGGCATTTTGAGTATTGTTTACACAACGTGCAGTACGCTACTTAATATGTCCATGTGGAAACTCGTTCGGTACACCTCCGCACCGAACCGGAAACCCAGTACCGAAACGGTTCGATAAAATACCCATACCGTTACACCCCTAGTAAACTCCAAGTTATTGTTTTCTTTGTTTTTCGTTGTTGCTATTTTTGTGTTACAAAATGTTGTTATTGATCATGTTATAACCCACTCAGTGGCCTAGTACTAGTACCACGTGGTTATAGTGTGCGCCCTGAGATCGGTAGGTTGTGAGTCATACCAAAGACTATAAAAATGGGACCCATCGCCTCCCTGCTTGGCACTCAGCATCAAGGCTTGGAATTGGGGGTTAAATCACCAAAAATGATTCCCTGGTGCGGCCAACGCTGCTGTTCAATGCTCCCCTCACCTCTCAGGGGGTGATTAAAGGTGATGGGTCAAATGCAGAGAATCATTTTGCCACACCTAGTGTGTGTGTGACAATCATTGATACATTAACTTTAATTTAATTTATACTGCATTGTAACCTTTTGTTTTGTGATGGTGTGATGTTTATTTCCTGGACCCAAAGAAGAATAGTCTCCACTGCGGCATAGACTAATAGGGATCCTTAATAAAGTAAATCAATGCATAGACTCATTGATCGTTTACAAACTGAGTTCGGAGAGGAAGTGAAGTCAGAAAGACCGTGCCCCACACAGGAAGTGGCGTCGGAAAGAATGCGCCACAGCCAACTTCATAACAACCGGAGCTAACCACTGGAAATATGGAGGGGAGTCATCCAGACATGCCCGTGTTTCTCCTTCTTCTACATGTACAGACGCTTGTGGAAGTCACACATGAATACCTTAAGAGAAAGCCATTGCAGCTATTTCAGATACAACACTTCTCAGACGGCAAGAGAACTTTCAAATGTCCAGGTCAGCTGTGACTCTACTTACCGGAAAACTTTGTCCAGGTGTCGAAGGGGAGACAACGAGAATGCGGGCTCCCGTGGACGTGATAAAAAAGGATGTGCTCTGTATTACCTGGCCGACGAGTGAAGACTACGGAAAAGATAAAATGCATTTGGACTGGCAAAGCAGACTGTATCAGTTATTGTCCACCATGTATGTTGCGTACTCAATGTGTAGGTCCAGAGTATATAAAGTCACCAAAAAGGAATGGACAACGAAGGTGAAAGCCAAAGAGTGAGGAGTGTTCTGACCAGATATCGAAATCCCGAGGTCAATTGTTCAAAAATTGTATTTATAACATTGTTTACTTTCACGTGTCCATTAGAAATTGTATTAATTCATGATGGCTCAGGTGTGAGTTACTACAATAGGGACCCACAACACACTGGATTCTACTTAATTGAAAAACCACAACACTGGATATTGTTCAGATAAGTTCAATTTAACACTTAAACGACCAGTGTGTGTGTGTGTGTGGACAAGGATAAGGTTAGGTGGGATTTACCCTGGATAACCTCAGTGTAGAAGGGGCTTTATTCAGCCATGAGTCAACATGTCTTTAGTAAAAGTTTCAGTTCAGTTTAGCAGCATTGCGCACCTTCCATTGAAAATATATAATTATGTCATCGTGAGAGGTTTATATGGAGCCAAAACACTGCCAGTAAGATTTGGTATTGGAAAAAAAAAAAACTTTGGCAACGCATAAATACAAACATTGAAAAAATACAATAATTTTGGTAAGAATTTTTTTCAATCATGACATGTTTTGGATGGCAATATTCATATTTTTGTGTATTTCAAAAGGTTTTTATGTTTAACTTTTTTTTCTCACATTCGCTTCTCTTTTTTACGGTTTATTTGTATTTATTTTTCCAGTTTTGCTTCTTTTTCATACGGTTTCAAACTGTTGGCAGTGTTTGGACATGGGAGGCGGGGCCTTACTTCAAGTTTAACTGGAAGCATTTTTATTAGACTTGGGCTTGCAGGTAAACCACCGTAGAAGAAGACCGGAGGACCTGGGGGCGTCTAAATCAAGTAAAAAAATAAATAAATAAATAAAAATAATCAAAATAAGAAATTATGACGCAAAATTAGTTTGTTACATTTATCTTGAGCAGGCTGTCAGCAGATTTTAAAACATAATATAGTGAACTACTTTTGTTATTTTTTGACTTCTTACCTAACTCATAAAGCACTCTGGTCAACTTTAAGTTTTTAGAATTGATTTTATATATGCAGTAGGTTAAGTTAAGTTAGTTTAGGAAAGCAAAACCGAAAGAAAAAAAAATTAACTTAACCGTAAAAAAGAGAAACAAATGTGGGGAAAAAAAGGTTGTACATAAATAACCTTTAATGCAAACAAAAACAATAACAGTGTACACAAATATGAATGTTGGCATTAAAAATATGAAATGATTCAAAAAAATATCCACCTAAAATATTGTATTTTTTCATTGTTTGTATTTTTTTAACTTGTTTGGGTGCCAATACAACTTTTTCTACAATGTCAATTTGTTTTTTTTAAATTTCATACCAATTGTTACTTGCAGTGTTTTGGCTCTATATATTTACAGCCGTATGTCTAAAATGACCACACTATC
This sequence comes from Nerophis ophidion, assembly GCF_033978795.1. Classification (NCBI taxonomy): domain Eukaryota; kingdom Metazoa; phylum Chordata; class Actinopteri; order Syngnathiformes; family Syngnathidae; genus Nerophis; species Nerophis ophidion. Next base: position 9,027,312 of record NC_084633.1, on the reverse strand, counting down.
TAAGTTTATATTGTGGCCAAACTTTTCTTCCCCAACAACATGTTTTAAGGTCATTCATTTTGTCGTAGTTTTTGCAATTCATTGCGTTTTGTTTCCTTTTTTCAATTTATGCTAAATCAGCATAGTTTTGGATTGGATGTACTGTGGTAGGAAACACTTTTCCTTCCCCTTGGATCAATCAACTTGTTTTTTTCTCCTTTTCATACAAACGTTGGATATTATCTGGAATATAAACACATGGCTATTTAACATATTGGATTGCACTGAATTTTAGTTGTCAATGTAGCCATTTTGTGTATTGTTCATGCGTGATTATTTTTAATAAAATATTAATACATTATTTTAAATATCCAATTATAAACATTAAGGAACTGCATTGAACGGCTGGTTGTATCTGTTATGCTCACATTCAGGCTTCCATAGCCAGATTGACTTCTGGTTGCCAAGAGTAATACGGTAAACCCTTATTCATTGCTATTAATTGGTTTCGGGCTTCCCTCCAAGTAGAAATAATTAATTTTAAATTTCACATTTTCGTAGCGAGAGCGTAAAATTAAATTAAATTAAATTATTTTGAACATTCTAATTTTTATTATAATTTGGGAAGCCCTCTAAACAATAAACAACACAAAAAACAAATATAAGCTGCAAACTTCGAAGTGTGACATGGCAAGGGACGACTGTTATAATACTCACGAGGCTGCAGTCAGCTCCAGCCCCTAGTGCAGGGGTCCCCAAACTTTTTGACTCAGGGTCGCCGCATTGTGTTAAAAAAAAATTGGGCCAGGGGCCGGGCTGAAATGGCAACAGCATAGAGAATGCCCCATAACAAGAAGATAGAGAAAAAGAAGAAGCATATCGACTACGGTATTGTCACGGACTACAGTGGCGGAAGTGCGCAAATTTTCAGGGCTTATGCAGATCTCAAATACACATCAGCTGGTACCAGAAGGTAAGAAAAGTTGGTTTAGCATAATATTGTGAAAAAAACGCCAGATAATACGTCTGCTAATGCCTGCCATTTAGCAGTCCTTATACACACGCCATAGTAATACTTGTATCTCTGACTACGGTAGCCGGGATGGGCCGACAATCCATTAAGCGGCGCAACTTCAAAGTCATACTAAAACATTTTGACAGATTTTGGAGTGCAGAGTGTAATGTTCTTTATTCTCAATGGAACATTAAAAGTGTTGGTGTTGTTTACTGGTGTCATATTGCAGTCTACACGTACCTCTTATGTGTGACTGCCATCTACTGGTCACACTTATTAAACCATGCACATAATAATAATAATAATAATAATAATGGATTAGATTTATATCGCGCTTTTCTATTATTAGATACTCAAAGCGCTCACAGAGAAGTGGGAACCCATCATTTATTCACAATGGTGGTGGTAAGCTACATCTGTAGCCACAGCTGTCCTGGGGTAGACTGACGGAAGCGTGGCTGCCAGTTTATGCCTACGGCCCCTCCGACCACCACCTATCATTCATTCACCAGTGTGAGCGGCACCAGGGGCAAGGGTGAAGTGTCCTGGCCAAGGACACAACAGCAGCGATTTGGATGTCAATAGGCGGGACTCGAACCTGCAACTCTGAGGTTTCTGGCATGACCGCTCAACCCACTACGCCATGCCGCCCCCATGTACATGGTCGATAAGCACAACCTGAAGAATGCTGTACATTAGGGGCACCGGGTTATAAGGCACATTGTCGAGTTCTGAGAAAATGAAAGGATTTTAAGTGCGCTTTATAGTCCGAAAAATATGGTAACTTACTGTACTCAGCTTGGTTTTGAGCTCTATTGATTTTGGGGAGTCGGGTTGGTATTGTCAAATTGAGAGCAGCACGCCGGGTCGGTTTGCAAGGATTACAAGCTGTGTGCCAAAGTACACAAATCCAGTCAGAGTACGGCAATATTTGTTGGATGGGGGGTGTCATCGGCTACGTGTTGAGGGCCCGCGACACCCGCAGATCTTGTCAAAATCAGGAAGACCCCATCGGGTTGATGACAAGGCAGGGGCGGCCAGAAGAAACTAATGCCTTACCACGGGGAGTGAGGCCCGGCTTTTTGTTTGGGAGGACAAAGCCACCGTGTATCACCTCTACCATCCAGCGTCAAGCCGTATCACCTCCCACCACCCCCGAACCCGTCCATCCCCACCTCCACCGGTGCTTTGATTCCCTGCCAAAGCAAACAGTTAAACTGCAGGGCTGCCCCAGTCCTCCTTCCCATTGCGACAGTACACAAGGGTCCTGGATCGGCCTTGATGATTTCCTATCGACAGGAGCCGACAAAGAGGCTGATTCACAGCCGGAGATGTTGGATGGAAGTTTTCTGCTCAGACACTGGGTCTGAAGACACCAGAACGTATCAAGTCCAATCAAGCAAGTGATATTAACACATCCTGTCACTTGAAGGAGAGCGACCGGACAAAGGGGGCGCTTGTCAAGGGCCGGATGGCACCATTAATAGGGGTGCACTGGAGAAGGGCACAACTTGAGCAAGTGTAATTACCTCTGTATATGTTGACAGAGTCATGCTGTGACCCCTCTCGTGTAGTTAAAGTGTCAAGCACGTTCTGGGAGAGCATCCACAGCTCAAATGTTCAAGGTGAATATTTGTTTTGTCAATAAACTCAGCGAGGGGGACCTCACTCCTCATGCGCTTTCCACCGGTCATGTATGAGATATTGCAATATTATCAACGTTCCGTTAGGTTAGCTGGGGATGGGCATATTATTTAATTCAATGATAATGACGAATCTGTGTGGAGCTGTTTGCTGATTACTTGTGTCTTGAAGAATAATTATCGATTAATTGAACTGAATCAGTTGAAATAAATTTAGTTAAGTCCCACTTTGGATTTTGGCTGCAAACTGTACAAGTTTAAACTATTTCTAAGTCTCCCTCAGATACTGTTAGCTAGCCTAAAACAGTCAACCGTACATGATAAAATGGTAGTGCGATTTTCTTTTAGAAAAGGAAACAACAAGTAAAGGTAATCTCCACTTTCTCTGAACTACATGTTATAAGCACAGGGGCCCCCCAAGGCTGTGTAAGTTCCTCCTTCCTGTTCATTTCATATACCATGGGTAGGGAACCTATGGCTCGTGAGCCAGTTGTGGCTCTTTTGATGACTGCATCTGGCTCTCGGATAAATCTGAACTGACATTGCTTGACACGATAAGTAATGAATAATTCCTCTAGTAATCACAGTCTTAAAAATAACGTTCAAAATATGAAACATTCTCATGCTTTTATACGTTCAAGAAGTTGCGTTAATAGGAAGAAGTAATTTATTTATTATTGGTTAGTGTGGGGCTTGCCCTCCTGGGGGTTCTTCAGACCACCAAGCACCGACATGAGAGCCTGTTTCAGGGTTACAGTATTGTTTTATTTTTCAATAAGTCTCAGTTGATTTACAGCAATTGTCTTTTTCTCTTTCGTTCTCGCTCGCACTCTGGCTCCAGTTCCAACCCCGTCTCTCCTCCTGGCTGCTGCGACAGGTGATTAGATATCAAAGCCCAGGTGGGCTTTCTACGCACCTGTTGCTGATTTCGAGGCCAGTCCTGGCACACCCTGGTTCGCTGCAGGCCCGCAGGCCACGCCCCTTCCACAGTTAGCTTCAGAATAACAATGTTATTCCAAAGATTAAGAGACCTATTATACTCAAAAAATGTTGGTCTTACTTAAAAATGCACGCGTTCAGTTGTGTTCAGTGTAAAAAAAAAATATTATATGGCTCTAACAGAAATACATTTAAAAATATTTGGCTTTCTTGGCTCTCTCAGCCAAAAAGGTTCCCGCCCCCTGGCATATACGGTACCAACGATCTACGGAATCAGCAACCAAACAACTATACAAAGACCTTTTCAGTCATCCTTAGTTTACTGACAAAGCCCCAACCAAAGCCCTAACTATTGACAAAGCCCAAACGAACAACCACGCCTTAAACTATTCTCTAACTTAAGACTGATACAAACAAGAGATAGAAGGGGCTGTGAGGTGCTGTGAGAAGAAAAATCTGATTTTAAATGTAAAAAAAACCGAAGGAGATGGTTTCTGATCCCAAATCTGTGGGAGATCACAGCTCAATCATTATCCTTGTGGAGAGAGTAGAGCAGGTGTCTTCCTACAAGTACTTGGTATTATTTTTATTCCCAGTTAACTTGGGGCAACCAAGTAGTCTCTGTTTGCTCCCGCAAGAAGGCTCAGGGTCCACGGTGTGGAAAGCAATATCATGATGTTGTTTTATAAAGTCAAACATTGAATCCGTCATCTGTTATGGCATCTGAAATCTGTCTGTCAAACTCAAAACCCAACTTCAAAACCTTATCAAGAGTGCTGGTAAAATAACTGGCATGCAGCCCCCATGTTCCCTTCAAGAAATATTCGACAAGACCAAGGGGAAGCAGGGTCTTAAAATCACCCGTGACCCATGCCACACACTTCATAGTGAAATTGTGTTGATGCCCAAGTGTAAATGGTACAGAACAGCAACATACAAAGTCCACAGGTAGAGATGTTCCTTTGTCCCACCGGCAATCAAAGCACTAAACAACGAACACTACTGTAATAACCGGATGCAATAATAAGGAGTGCAATATTGGGATACTGCAATACAGAGGGAGTGTAATTTGTGATCTCATAAGTAACTGATACACCTACGCACTGTTCACTGTCGTCACTGTATTGTCGGATGAACTGTATGTATGTATGTATGTATGTATGTATGTATGTATGTATGTAAACGCTGTGTCTTGATGTCCAAGACACATTTATCCTCGGAGACAAAGGTAATTATCATTATTATTTGTTGTTGTTATTATTATTATTATTATTATGATTATTATTATCCACATTAATGTGGACCTTTAAGCAATTGGTATTTTAAGATGGATGTGCTTCCTCAAAAGAGAAACTGGAAATTGTAATTGTACACATGTTCGAAATAAACTCAAACCATAAACCATAATATTTTTTCCCGAAAAAAATACAGTGGTACCGCAACCTACAAACACATTGTGTTCCACGACCAAGCTTGGAACTCTAAACACTCACATCTTAACTCAGCTCCGCCCATTCATGTTTATTCAATTAGCGTCAATTTAAATTGTTCTAAGCCCTTCCTAACAGCACAATTATAACATGTAACACATGTGTTATAAGAAAACAAACCTCTAGATAAGAGTCAGGCGACCTTTGCGACATGTTTTTAATGGTTCGTTTTTCTGATTCGGCCTGATTCTTCTCCTCTGTGCTAACTCTCAAGGTTGCGGTGGTTGGAGGACAGGATTGTGTTGATCTCTGGCTGTGGTTGTAGACAAATACTACTAAAATCCTCGTAACTAAAATAATAACTTAAAAGTGTAACAAAATGCTGAGACATAGCTCATATCTCACAATACTCCTAAATTAAGGTACTCGTAAGTTGAGGTACCACAGTAGTATGAAAGATGAGTCTAGGGCAGGCCTGGGCAATTATTTTGACTCGGGGGCCACACTTAGAGAAAAAAATGTGTCTGGGGACCGGTATATCTATTTTTAGGAACACTAATACAAAACTCCACAATAATGTCTGATTGAATGCTAAAAACGTTATGACAGACCGCCTTAAAAAACATAATGGAACATTTACATTTTTCTATGAACGATAAAACACTGAATATTGACAAAATACGAATGTCACACCCCCTTTCGATCGACATATTTTACAATCAAGTGAAACGCAACAAATCTGAAAATATGAACGCGAGGGGTACACAATAAACCCATCTACAATCTGATATTTGCTGACTTTCCCCCCAGAGGTCAATTAAGTACTTTCTATTTAATTCTATACATCACTAAGCTTTAGAACTTTGGTGTGAAAATCTCCTTCCGCGTCTGTGGAAACGCTCCCCGCCCACACTGCTTGTTGCCTCGTCTGAGCTGCTGTGACGTAGATTACCATAGTAACTAATTAGATGACCAGAGTAACTAATAAGATTACCATAGTAACTGGTATATCATGCAAAAGCCCAGAAGGCAACCATTGAAATATTTTGTATAGTTCAAGACTTATGGTAATTTGAAAACATGACTGCACATCATAATGGCAGCTACACTTTACATCTTAAAGATCTAAAAAAAATGATTTAGGAAGGTCCGGCGGGCCAGATTGAAAAGCTCAATGGGCGCATGTGGCCCCCAGGCCTTAATTTGCCCAGGTCTGGTCTAGGGATTAAACAGGTGGCGCCAAATGACCCCCTTCCCCTTCTCCGAGTCTGAGCTTTCCTTTCTGTCACCAAGACACACCAGCAACCGGGAAAAAATTTTTAAGAATTTGGATAAGTCGGGGGTCAGCAACCCGCGCCTCTTTAGCGCCACCCTGGTGGCTCAATGGAACTTTTTGAAAAATTTATGGAAATGGAAAAAAAAATGGGATGGAAAATATGTTTTTTATTGTTGTAATATGGTTTCTGTAGGACAAACACGACAAAAAACTTCCTAATTGTTAGAAAGCCCATTGTTTAAATTTTTTTTAATGCTTCACTGATGAATATATGGCGAGCGCTGTTTTTTTCCGACTAATTTCAGCGACCCCTTGAACTCACCATTGTGTGGACTGTGTTGACATGTTCAACCCTCTCTGACGCTGCCACAGAAAGACATGTTTTATACCATTCTTCCTTTGTCTCATAATGTCCACCAAACATTTTATACTGTGCGTGAATGAACAAAGGTGAGCTTTGTTGATGTTATTAACTTGTTGGAGTGCTAATCAGGCATATTTGGTCACTGCATGAATGCAAGCTAATCGATGCTAACATGCTATTTAGGCTAGCTGTATGAACATATGGCATCATTATGCCTCGTTTGTAAGTATATCTGAGCTCGTTTTATTACCTTTACTTATGTCCTCTGTGTATTTAGTTTATTTTTCCATGTCTCACGACACATTATTTGTATGTAATATTGGCTGCATTTCTGATAGTTGTTAGTGTGCTATGTTGTTCCAGAGCACAGCAAATGTTACGTAGTTTGCAAAGATTGTAATAAATCCATTAGAAGAAGCCTGCAGTTTCCTTTACCTTGGACACACAAATCTATACCTTTGGCCATTCTTAAACAGTCATTTCCCCGGAGTTATCAATCTCAACCACTGAGAAGTTTTACTAATGTTTTTCAATGTTGTAAAAATGTGTAGAATAAATATTACATTTCAACATTTCTGTCAAGAAAGATTTGCTTCAGCCTGCGACACAGTCATTTTGATAGTAGGCTAATATAGCTAATTAGCCACTTACATTATGTGTTGCCATCATTATAAAACTCATGTAAATCTTTAATTTTTTTGAGGCTTTTAATTTTTTTGTATTTGTGGTCCAGTATGGTTCTTTCAATATTTTGGGTTGCCGACCCCTGGGCAAAGCGAACAAATAAAAAGTAGGGGTAGCTAAGAAATATATTGTTTTTATTTTCTGTGGATTAAAAGCAGAATTTGATTTTAATGATACATTTTTTTTAATTATTATTTATTAGTTAACATTTGGGTGATGAAAAAGCAGGATCAATTTATTAAAAAAAGGTTGTCTTGTATTGGGGTCAACTACTCATTACTGACATTGAAAAAGAGACATACAATATCCATAATGGGCACAAGAGCTAGTTGATACAACATTGCCTATGTGGTTCGAAAAAAAATATGCCAATTAGAGGTTTTCAAGGTTATTAATCTTAAACCAAAAGTCCAGATTGTTTTAAAATCCTCCTTTTTTCATGTCAAAGTGCTTTACTGCGATGCCCAAGGCAGGAGAGGTGAGCCGTGTGTCAAACAAACCCGATATAACTAAAAGTCGTATTTCATCGTCACCTCACTGATGTAAATCTGGAGTTCAGAAAGGCCACGCAGCCTCGCCCCTGGACCCGGACCTGGTGTTATTGATGATTAAAATGGATTAAAGGGGAGATTACAGCCCGTCTCCGCCTAAATTTACTCTGAAGCAGCCCAGCGCCAATATTCAGAGTCACTCTGAAGAGAAATAGACGAAGTGAGGGGCACTTTTGAAAGAGGTTTAGCTAACAGAAAATGTTTTCCCGAGACACAGTTTCTGTGGTTCAAACTTCATAAAATGAGAAGAGAAAACGTGCTTTTTTTTCAATGTTTCATTTGAATGCACGTCACTTATTTGTTTAAAACTTGTAAAAAGCCTTATCTAAAGTCCACACAGGGTGTGTTTTAAACAATATTTTTCCAGCAGGCATACCAGACAGTCATTTTGATAGTAGGCTAATATAGCTAATTAGCCACTTACATCAGGTGTTGTCTTCATTATAACACTTATACAACTCTTTTGTTTTTTTGCGGCTCCAGACAGATAACCTTTTTGTATTTGTGGTCCAATATGGCTCTTTCTGGAGTTGCCGACCCCTGCTACGAGTAGTGACGCTGTGTAGCTCAACAACATTTTGCAGTAGCTTTGCTACTTCTTTAAACAAGTAGCGATTTCCGTAGTTTAGCTATTTTCAAAGTCCTACTGAAACCCATTACAACCGACCACGCAGTCTGATAGTTTGTATATCAATGATGAAATATTAACATTGCAACACATGCCAATACGGCCTTTTTAGTTTACTGAATTGCAATTTCAAATTTCGCGCAAAGTATCCTGTTGAAAGTGTCGCGGTATGATGACGCGTGCGCGTGACGTCATGGATTGTAGTGCACATGTTGTTCCAGCCCCGATCCCAGCTATAAGTCACCCGTGGCCACACCCCTCCGACTTTCAGGTACCATATAATCTCACTAAAACACTAGTAACACAATAAGCAGATAAGGGATTTTCCAGAATTATCCCAGTAAGTGTGTCTAATAACATCTGAATCGCCCCCACTGCCCTCGCCCTTTTTTTTTTTTCTAGTCCTTCACTCTAACTTTCCTCATCCACGAATCTTTCATCCTCGCTCAAATTAATGGGGAATTCGTCGCTTTCTCGGTCCGAATCGCTCTCGCTGCTGGTGGCCATGATTGTAAACAATGTGAGGATGTGAGGAGCTCCACAACCCGTGACGTCACGCGCACATCGTCTGCTACTTCCGGTACAGGCAAGGCTTTTTTATTAGCGACCTAAAGTTGCAAACTTTATCGTCAATGTTCTCTACCAAATCCTTTCAGCAAAAATATGGCAATATCGCGAAATGATCAAATATGACACATAGATTGGACCTGGTATCCCTGTTTAAAAAAGAAAATCTCATTTCAGTAGGCCTTTAGACCTATGTAGCGGGTTGCTTAGTTACAAAGCTACAAGCAACAAGAGTAGAGAAATAAAATCCAGGGGCAGGGGACAAAAAATAGGGAAACCATTGATAATTGGTTGGTGTATATATAAGAAATTCCATGATAATTGGTTGGTTTATAATGAGTTAAGACGGGGGTCGGCAACCCAAAATGTTGAAAGAGCCATATTGGACCACAAACACAAAAAAAGTAATCTGTCTGGAGCCGCAAAATATTTGAAAGACTTATATAAGTGTTATAATGATGGCAACACATGATGTAAGTGGCTAAGTAGCTATATTAGCCTACTATCAAAATGACTGTGTCGAAGGCTGACGTAAATCTTCGTTGACAGAAATGTTGATATGTAATATTTATTCTACACATTTTTCCAACAGTGGAAAACTTCTCAGAGTGTGAGAAAACTCCTGTAAATGACTGTCTTAGAATGGCCAAAGGTATAGATGTGTGTGACCAGGTTAAAGGAAACGTCTTCTTCTAATGGATTTATTACAATTTTGCAAGGGCAACGTTTGCTGTGGTCTGGAACAACATGGCACACAACTATAAGAAATGCAGCCAATATTACATACAGATAATGTGTCATGAAACATGGAAAAAATAAACTAAATACAGAGGACATAAATAAAGGAAATTAAATGAGCTCATAAATGAGGCATAATGATGCAATATGTACATACAGCTAGTCTAAATAGCATGTTAGCATTGATTAGCTGGCAGTCATGCACTGACCAAATATGCCTGATTAGCACTCCAGCTAGTCAGAAACATCAACAAAGCTCAACTTTGGGCATTCTCGCACAGCATAAAACTTTTGGTGGACAAAATGAGACAAAGTAGGAGTGGCATAGAATTCGTCTTTTTGTGGCAGCATCGAAGAAAGTTATACATGTAAACAAACGGTTGTGTCACAGTCCACACAATGGTGAGTTCAAGGGCCGCTGAAATTAGGACAGAATGGCGCTCGCCAAATAATCTCATCAGTGACGCATAAATATATTAAACAGTGGGCTTTCTAACAATTAGGAAGGTTTGTGTCATGTTTGTCCTCATACAGAAACTATATTACAACACAAAATATGTTTTTCGCCCCATTTTTTTCCATTTACATCCGTTTTTTAAAAGGCTCCATGGAGCCACCAGGTTGCCGCTAAAGCCGCGGGTTGCTGACCCCCCGAGTTAGAGTCTCCTTATATAGTTAAACTTCTTCTTCTTCTTCTTCTTCTTCTTCTTTTTCTTTTTCTCCAGATTTTGGGGCACTCTACTTTCCACTCTTTCAACCGATTCAAACCGTTCCAACTTCAAACTGTTCAGCCTATTCGGGAATTGTGGGATTTCCCTTGACAAATTCCAAAATTTCCCAGATTTCCCAGAACTCCAGGTTTCCGGGACATATTTTCCTATTCAAAATGAATTGGCCATTTTTCAAACTTCCACCATTTCCACATTTGTCAACAGATTCAAACCATTCCACCTTCGACATATCCCACTCATCCTGGACATTAAAATAATTTTTCCAAGTTCAAAAAAATTCCAGGAATTCCCAGAGTTCCCGTTTTTTCAAACCCATTTTTGACCCTTTTTTCTGATGAGTACACCTTCCACATTTTTCAACCCACTTCAAATGTTCTACCGTCAAAACATTCCTCTTAATCAGGACAAAAAAAAGTTGTTTTTCAAACTGGAAAAAATCCTGGTTTTCCCGAAATTCCAGGAATTCCTTAATACCATTTCTCAATTTAAAATGTCACTACAACATATCTCGACCGATTTGAAACATTCCAACACCAACCATTTCAACTCATTCTGACCATTACCAGTTTTTTTTTAAACTCCAGCTTTTCTCAAAATTCCCTAATGTTTTGCAAATTCCAAATGAAATCAATGGGACATTCTTCAAAGTTCCACAACTCACACATTTTTCATCTGATTCAAACTGTTCCAACTTCAAAATACCAGGCATGTTTGGGAATTGTGTGCTCTACTTCAAGAATTAAAAAAATAATAATTCACGGATTTCAGTTCAACTTCAGCAATTGGAGCATTCACACGCAGTTCCTTCAGGAATTGCCTCACCTAGTTAAACTTCTTCTTCTTCTTCTTCTTCAGATTTTGGCGCGTGCTACTTTCCACATTTTTCATCCAATTCAAACCATTCCAACTTCAAACTGTTCAGCCTATCCGGGAATCGCGGGCTTTCCCTTGACAAATTCCAAAAATTTCCAGATTTCCCAGAATTCCAGGTTTTCCGGGACATTTTTTCCTATTCAAAATGAATTGGCCATTTTTCAAACTTCCACCATTTCCACATTTGTCAACCAATTCAACACATTCCACTCATCCTGGACGTTCAAATTATCATTTTTCCAAGTTCAAAAATATTCCAAGAATTAGCCGAATTCCGGGTTTTTTCAAACCCTTTTTTGACCTGTTTTTCTGCCGACTACGCCTTCCACATTTTTCAACGCATTTCAACCATTTCACCATCAAAACATACCTCTTAAAATTTCCTGGTTTTCTCGAAATTCCAGGAGTTGCGTAATACCAATTTTCAATTCAATATGTGACTACTTCAATATCTCTCGACCGATTTGAAAAAAATTAACACCAACTATTTACAGTCATTCAAGTTTTTTTTTTATTATCTAAAAAAAATTCCTGCTTTTCCCGAAATTCCCAATTTTTGTGGAAATTCCCATTGAAATCAATGGAACTTTCTTCAAAGTTCCACAATTCTCACATTTATCATCTGATTCAACCCGTTCCATCTTCAAAATATTCAGCCTGTTCAGGAAAAGTGTGCTCTACTTTAACAATTCTAAAAAAATTCTCGGATTTCCCATAATTCCTTTTTTTTTTTTGCATTTTTCCCATTCAAAATTAATTGGCCATTTTTCAAACTTCCGCAAGTCCCACATTCTTCAAACCATTCAAACCATTCCACCTTTAACACATTCAACTCATCCTGGACATTCAAACTGCCATTTTTCCATATTCAACAAATTCCCGTTTTTTTGGTAACCTATTTCCAACCTTACGTTCGACTACTCTTTTCAAATCAGGGACGGCGTGGCGCAGTGGGGAGAGTGGCTGTGCGCAACCCAAGGGTCCCTGGTTCAAATCCCACCTAGTACCAACCTCGTCACGTCCGTTGTGTCCTGAGCAAGACACTTCACCCTTGCTCCTGATGGGTGCTGGTTGGCGCCTTGCATGGCAGCTCCCTCCATCAGTGTGTGAATGTGTGTGTGAATGGGTAAATGTGGAAGTAGTGTCAAAGCGCTTTGAGTACCTTGAAGGTAGAAAAGCGCTATACAAGTACAACCCATTTATTTATTTATTTATTTATCTTTCAACCCATTTCAACCGTTTCACCATCAAAAC